>NC_049169.1:57959208-58121708 GCF_009769625.2 Cygnus olor | reverse complement strand
TTTAGGCGGTCATCCTGAATGACAGGAAATTTATAAAGGTGGGTATGATA
Source organism: Cygnus olor (assembly GCF_009769625.2). NCBI lineage: Eukaryota > Metazoa > Chordata > Aves > Anseriformes > Anatidae > Cygnus > Cygnus olor. Next base: position 58,121,658 of record NC_049169.1, on the reverse strand, counting down.
ACTGAGGAGTTAAGTTTGTTCATATTTGTTTCATTACTATCATCAGACTCTAGAAATATTACTTTGTGTTCTTGGATGTTATCAAGTGAAAACAATGGAAATAAAGCACTCTAAGGTCAAAAGCCTACATAATTAGAGGAAACCAATTAGAAATGTGCTTAAATACTGTCACTGCTGAAGTACTTTCTGTTGGCTAAATTAAAAAAAAAAAAAAAAAAAAAAGCACATTCCAGCTTTCCAACTTTCATCAATCTTGTTAAAAGCCCAGTCAGCCACATGACGTTTTACGGGACTTGTATTGACTTTTTCAGGTGTTTTGCACGCAGAAGGGATCAAGTAATTAGGCATTGAGGTTTGTTTTGATTACGTCTGAAACACAATAGAAGAGGCTGGGCCTGCCTCCACATTGTTAGCCTGACACACATAGCCAGGCTGCTCTCCACACACACGGGCCTGCAGACCACATGGCTGCTGTTCCTGTCCCATCCAGGGATGGACGCCAATGGTTTGGGAGCACCTGCCTGAGCCAGCGCTGCTGCAGGAACCCAGCTTTGTCAGCATGGTTCGTGCACCTTGCCAGATGCTACCCACTTGGCTTTTTTGTGACGTGGATGCTTTCGATGTGGTGGCTTGACCAACACAACTCATGCAGCACTGCATGGAAGAGAGGCCTACGTGCATCCGAAACACCAAATGTTCCCTTCCTTTTCCTCACACAGAAGTCTGTTACAAACTGTGAGATTGAACATGTGCTTGGCAAGTAAAATTAGCATTGTGAAATATCATGCCACCATCAGCACACACCGTCAGATTTTCTTCCGTTGTCTTTGGCATTTGGAAGTACAGAAAAGTTGAACTGATTTCCTGATTAACCTAAGCATGTCACCTCACTCAAGTCATTGTCTGCTTGGAGATACTTACGGAGCACCTTTCTGCTTTTTTTTTTTTTTATTTATTTCTTGTTCTTAAGAATATCAAAAATATGACCTAAAAAAAGGAGGAAGTCCCTCTTCCATGGGAAATTCATTTTTTCGGGCCTTGTTGTTGTAAAGGGTCCAGCACTCCTCTAAGCATCCTGGCCCCAATCCAGCGAAGCACTTAAGCACATGCTTTCCTTTCATTACTCGCTCATGTTAATGCCATCCTGTTCCACGGGCACTGAATTGTGATCCTAATATTTATTCATTCTTCAGGGAATATCTTCGTTAAACTATTTCTACAAGCATGTTAGCAAATAATCTGTTCATTTTCAAATGTCTTTTGCAAATGGATGAACTTTTCTGGATGGTTATGCTGACCAAGGACAACTCTTCCTGCACAGAAACACTCACGTAGGCACTGAATTTCATACTACAAAGACTCAAGAGCTCACTCCCGAATGTCCCAAGCATAACTTCACTCGCATGATTGGTCCAACACATGTTTAAATGTTTACAGAATCAGGCCCTATGCTCTTCCCCAGTTTAACTTTTATAAAGTATCGCCAGATGGAACAGATTTTGCACTCAGGCTACTCCTGGAAAAATATGTTAGCTCTCAAAGGCTTTATTATCAAATCCCAGAGTTTTCAAGGCAAAAAAGAAATGGGGCAGAGGAAGGCGGGGTGGGGGGGAGACAGACAGATGAATGGACAGAGGCATTATTCTATAAATTAAAATTTATGTCCTGAAATCAGAACGCTGCTAGCAAAGCCAGCTTCATTTATCCAGTCCCTTTCAAGGAGTTTAAAGTCACTTGAAAGAGCACTTCCCTTGCAGCCACACTCGACAGATTGCCAATTACAGCCCTGCTGAGAGGTTGGAATTTCTTTGGACTCAGAACAGTACATCTACCCTCACAGTAATGGGCAAGATACGTTGCTTTTGATTTGGTTACAAAAAATATCATTAAACTGGAAAGCTTTGCTTCCACCCATTTGGATTTGCTTGGTATCAAAAAAAAAAAGATAAGCTTGTGTTTACATCAAGTTGACAAATTCAAAGGTTAATTGCTTTTAAGCAGGCAGGTCAAAAGGATACCTAAACAAGGATCCTACTTAAGGAAAACACATGTTTGTAAATGCAGTACAAGGAGCTTTCAAAGATATTTACAGAGGGATGCAGCATTGTCCATGCTAGGTAGATTCAGTGCCCCCTGGCACCTACAGAAAGCACTCTCAGACGCACTGTGGCAGTCTGAATGCCTACAGTAAAAACTAGTGAGAGAGCAGAAAGATACCTGCAGGGTGGCTTCAGACTAAAAGTTAAGCATCTGATTTAAGTTAGTCAGCTAAACCTCATATGCCACCAAAAGGAACCTCCAGTATGTCATTTATCCCACCTATCGGAAAAAATATCTCCCAGGAGGGAGCAAACCACCTTGTGTAGACACTGATCTCTCTTGACTAGAGAGAGGAAATAGACTTGAAGTGTGCCCCAACTGCCTAAATGTTGAATGGCTTAAATCTGGCATGATGAAGCCCACCCCTGAAGACAGTGTAACTTCAACATTTGAAGTCAGATGATTGCAATATTATCACTCTTTATTGCCTCACTCAAGAGGAACAGACAATTGTGTTTAAAATCCCACTTCAATAGGATACAAGTACTTCAGTCCTAGATGTAGTCCCATAACTTCACCACAAATATACTCCTAGGCTTAAAATGAAGCATACACTTAAGAAGCACATGCTTATGGGTCACTGAACTCACATCCTGATCTCTGGGCAGTACGTAACTGCTCCTCTGGACTCGGCTGCACATCCTTACATCTTCCCAGTACTACAATATCCAGTGTTACAGTGTTGGCTGCAAGAAGCTGAATATAAAATCTGACTGCCTGGAAAGGCTGGACGAGCTATATAGCCACTATTCCTCTGCTCCACGGAATATGGTCTTCCAATGGCCAAACCAAGCAGCTGACTTCTACTGCCTGCCCCGTCAGGCCGTGAGTTAAACACACAAAGCCATGAAAGGCTGCTCTGCTTTCTAGAAAACTAAAAGGAAACAAACCAGCAACAGAATGGAAAACCTTCCAGAAATGAGAGAAAAACTGCTTCCAGGTTTGTCTCTGCAAAGGGCTGCTGCTGGCTGACAGACCACAAGAGCAGAGCAACGCAGAAGGAGCGATGTCACCTGCCACAGACAACTTGCCCTCCTGGAGATGGGATGAAACCTCCACTGCAAAACTGCACTGGTTGTGCTGCAGAAGCGATGCTCCACCCTCTGCGGGGCCGGAGGGGAAAGTTTTGCTCCCACGGGATTTTACTGTCTGCTTCTTAAAAATGCTGTAATCTTTTTAACTTTTACAAATGTTTTAACTCAGTAAAAGCTATTCAAACTAAGGATGAGAAGGGCAATTGGTCAAAGCACCGCAGCATGCTTAATCTTTTTTCTTTTGGAGTTCCTGTGCACATTTGAAATAACTTTTGTTCCATTTGCAACCCACATGCTGACACAGCATCCCTCCCCTTTTCTGTTCCCAGATCCTGTTATGAGTTTATTCAATAAAAAGACAGATATTCATCTCTTTTCAAGTAAAAGAACATGCTTTTGAATAACTCAATATGTGATACTGTAACAGTACTCCAAGCCAGCCCTTGTTTTAATCAGTTGTATTGACTCTCGGAGTGGAGCTGCCATATACATATCATCACCTTGAGCGTTTACCTCATGGGTATGTAAATATGAAGGGCTATATTCAGGCTGCCTGTTCTGCACGTGGGGGAAGAGGTGATCCTCTCGGACGAGGCCACCCAACCCGAGTCCCTCCAAACCTTTGGAGCCCACAGCCCAGGTCCACAGTGCTGCTGCTCTTCTTATGGAGACCCAGCAGTGGACCTCTTAGCCAGCGTGTCTTTTAGCACATACCCAGCCCGAGCTATTTAGCTCTGGGATGTTACAGACTTAAGGAAGGAAGGAAGGAGGGGGATATTTTCCTACAGGGTGATACTCTATAAATATATAAACAAACAAACAGGAGAACGGAAAAATGCCCCTGGCTTCCTGCTCCTTGCTCTAAACCAGGGAACAGCAGCTCCCAGAGCCAGGAATTCAGGAATACCAGGCTTCACTGCCATGTCCCAGGAAGAAAGGAGTTAGAGGAGAAAGACAGGAATAAGGAATAGGAATGACATGCCAGTGACCAGACTGACAGAAAACCATGCAGAGGTTGATAGGAAGTGGATGCTTGGATTCAGAGGAAAAAAGCAGCAAACACAGAACCAGCAAGACTACATGGCAGGTAAGGGAGGACCAAACTTAAGAAAAATACATGTTCATAAATAAAATGCAAAGAGCTTTCAAAGACTTTACAGACAGATACAGCATTGCCCATGCTAAGTAGAGCAAACAAGACTGGTCTTGTGCAGCCCTATGAAGAAAAGTCTGTGAGGACTGGCTGAGGGGCTGGGGACATAAACTGATGTGGGGCTGATGTGAGCAAGGGTGAAATTAAACTGAACTTTCAATGGGAGCAAGGAGATGAGATGATACATGCAATGATTTCCACCTGCCACAGACAGAGCGCTTAAGTCACACATGAAGAAGTTGCTCCAGGCAAAGGGTTATGCATCTGTCAAACACTGATGGTTCAGAGGGAAGGCAGTACTCGCACAGTCCCTTTGGTAAGAGGTAGGTTACACTAGGAGTAAGGGTTTGGTCCATGATCTCAAGGAACATGAACATCAGGTCCGGAAGAACGTAACTGAGAAGTTGGAGAGGAGAATTGCGTTCACTAACCTTCATATATGGTGATGATATGAGGGTGGCTGAGGGATGACATGATCTCAATCTCCCGTCTGATGTGAACCATGTCTTGTTCATCCTTAATTTTGTCCTTACGAATGGATTTTATTGCAACCTATAAATTCAGGAAATCAAGCATTATTCTTGGAACTGAACAGATGCATATAATCCATTAAGGAGAGTTCAAAAAATAAATACAGATGTTAGATGTTGGCAGAACGTGGAATGACCAAAACAAAGTTTTAACATACAAACCTCCACACCCCAGCTCCTTCTTTTTATAGCAATAAATGCACTCTCATTACAGTAAAGGATGGCATGAAGTTTAAGATCTTCAGGTATTAGGACTTCACTGAGGGGGAGCACAGCACTGTTCGGAAGGACCTCTGTTAGCCTAAGGACTGAGGCAAACAGTAAAACTCCCAAGAGCCTTTGATGGGAACAGCATTCAGTTAGACATGACCACATCTGACAATTTCAAACAGAAGCTTTGGAGACAATTCCTCTCAAATAAAGTTGAGATCTCTGATGAAAAGGAGGCAGAGGACCCAGGATGCTGATTACAAAATCGATATTTGTCCATGCTAGTACACCGAGGACCACATTAACATGGGTTGCTCCATGGTTCTCTAAAGTAGGCAAACTGCTCGTGAGTTAAGACTTATTTCAAAATCCGAAGAAATAAATCTTAGAAATTCACATCTAAACTCGTCCTCATATAAACCCAAAGCTTCAGGCCCTCCACAGCACTTATGCAATCACTGCAAAACCATATCCTTCCTGCGTCCTTCCTCAATCAGCAACCTTTTTACAAGCACATCGTGTGACTGGGTATCTTTCCAAAAGGCAGGGTGGGAACAGAGGAAGTGATAGCTGAACTTGCAATATAAATTCAAATTATAACAGCCCTTGTGAGTGTGTGTAGGTTGCCTGTGAAAAGGGGCTTATCTGAACAACGCCATAAATAATTGCAGAGGTCAGCTCATGCCCTTTGAGAAATGCCCAAGCCAACAATGGAGAGAAGGTGGTGTGAGAGGGAAGGTGAGGGCATTGTGCAGAGTGAATAGCAGCATGGCCTTTATTATACTCAATATTTACCCTGTTTTATTTTTGTAAGGCAGAGTTCAGGGAATAAATTATCAGCTAGTTTAAAATCAACAATAAGTCTTTGAAAAGCATCACTGACCTGCTGAGATGACCACCCCTTTATGGGTAAACAACGCTTTTGTCATTCTATGCAGCCTACTACTGCGGACCTCTCCTGGGAAAACATTTGCAAATCTGTGATTTATGTGATTTCCCTGGTTCCCTCAGAAGAAAAGTACTTTCACTGCCTGCTTCAGTAACTGCAAGTGGCATGACCGGTACTGTTTTCATTATACGATGTAGCATCAAGGATATCGAAGAAAGAAGGGGAAAACTTACAATATTATAAAATTGAAATGTACATAAACAGGAGCTACTTTAAAGGATCGGGTTTCCTACAAGACCTTCAACTCTGAAAAGCAACATTGTTCAAAAAAGCAGTACGCATATGCCCCATCCCCTTGAATTCACCAAGATTTCAGCACGTGCTTAAAATCAAGCACATGCTCAAGTGCTACCTTACTTTAGGACAGCAGAACAAAAAGCAGAAATCAAGGGTCAAACTGATTTGCATGCAAAAAAAACCAAAACAATTCTTTTCTTCCTCTTTACCACAAAATTTGGTATTGAGATTTTAAAAGTAACAACATATCTATGGTCTTATCTACACTAGACATATTTCTAGTGAAGGTCATGCAGCAGATCTTAACAAAATGAGTGATCCTGGTAATCTCCAAGTGCTTATAGAGATGGAGAAGGCAACTAACAGTAAAGACAAGGTTGGATTCCCCCCCTCCCTTCCCACGTTTGCATTGGGACAGGCTGCAAATGCAAATACACCCTGTATACAAGAAGGACGTGGGTGGCTCTTGGAGCAGTATGTGCATTCCTGCGAGAAATAAATATAGACATGGGTAAAAACACATTTTTTATTAAAAGACAGCCTTGTACTTGGCTCTGAGGAAGAATTTAAGAAGGATTTCATTGTCAAATATACAACGGGGTGCAAATTCTTCATCATTCATGGCTGGTAAAGTAATAACAGCACCCCAGAGGGCATGCCAATCTCCCACCAGCTTGACTCTGTGCTTCACAGACGAGACTTTTGTAAGTCTACACATAATTACTGTAAATGGCCTCTCAGGAATAATTGCACATGTGAAAACATATATTTTTAGATACAGAAATGCAAATGTGATTGAAAAGAGCGGCAGCACTCTGTAAATACATGTTTGGATGAATCTTCAAATGCAAACAGATGTTTTGCCTGGGCAGATATTTTTCTTCAGGACTACAGAGTTTACAGTCTCACAGCCCACGTAGAAAAGTGGTTAATGCACCTAGGAGCTTTGATTTCTAAAGACTTGGCTTTTACAGCAGGAGCTCTGCAAAGGAGGCAGTGTCCCTTCACAGAGGGACAGGGCGTTACCAGGAGGAGCACTCTGTTTCAGAGCAAGACTTCAGACACTCACAGCTACTGATGAAATGCTACCACTGCGTATTTGTGTAGCACATGAAGATGCTCAAAGCACAGTGCAGCCATTTATTATTTAAGCCTCGGGCAGCAAGTGGTGAAATGGCACTATTTACTTTCTTTGAGGAAAAAGATGAGGAAATCGAAAGGGAAAGCTGATGTTACTCCTATTACTCCTAAAGGAAAGAGGACGGTAGCAGCACAGGAATTGCTGCCTGCCTCTCCCCAGCTGCAACACATCACAGGAGTGTCTCGCCCACCAAGCCACAGCATCATTAGAGGCCAACTCTGATAGCTTTCCCCATGTCCAGTTGCTATTTTTCCCCTCAAAAAGAGTCTTAGAGAAGTGAACAGCTCGAACACATCTCAGTAAACACTTTCTACCTCGCACTGTCTGCCTGGTGGCCTGCACAGCTCCCTTCCCAAGGGGATGGGCTCAAGGACTACCAGGAGCACACAGCCTTGCCGGTGACCTGATCCGAAAGGCCAGCGAGCGAGTGATTGCTGTCAGCAGGCTTTCACTGTCAGAGAGGCATCCCGAAACAGGATTAGCGGCGCAACAGGACAGTGCACAGCGGTGTTTGTGCTGGCTCCTCTCCTCCACACGAGGGATCTCTGCCAGCCAAGTGTCGTTCACCTGCAGCAGGCTGCTCAGGCTGCGTCCGCAAGGGTCTGTGGGCTTAAGTTCACTGATGTGAAGACAACAGCAAGAACAAGAAAGCAGCCAAGTATATTTTTCAGTATTTCATAGAAGCGATATAAGTCATGGTCACATTTGGGTTATTTCATTGCTTTCATCTCTCTGAGCAAAATAAGATCCCTCTCTGGTTTTTTGTTGTTCGGTTGTAAGACAAATATCAGTAATGGAATTTCTTCTGTGAGATGTATTTTATTCAGAAATATATCCTGCAAAATATAGTGCTTTTACCACCCAACAGAGCTGGCTCCTTTTTTTCAAAAACTCTCTGGACTGCTGCCAGACACGGTACACGACAAACCTGAACGACTTAAGCCTAATAAGAAATAATCTCAATTGAGAAATACCTTATGAAAGAACTTGTTTGTCCATTCTTTAGGTCCTTTTCTTGCTTGCTCATTCTCCTTGCTTTCTCTGCAACAGCTCCACTGTGTGCACCATCAAAATTTGCTAAGGGTCACCGCATGTGAAACAAGAGTAGGGCAAATGCAATATGCTTTTTTTACATCAGCCACATTAACTACTTAAAATATTCCAGATCTGCAGAGAAAGTGCTATTAGTCCCTTTGGTACTCTCAGAGCACTGTACTTATACCTCTACCACACCTCTTCGATGTATTTTACTGGTTTTAGGACTTAGATAATTTAATTATAGTATTTTTAGTAACTTTACTAGTGAAGGAATTTGTATTTTTCCCAGCTTCTTGTCTTAATGAGAATTTCAGATAACTCCAAGACCTTGCCTTCAGACAGAGTAACATATCGGGTTCTTAATAATGAAATCCAAAGCCTCTTACCCTAGCAAAATAGGTTCAAGTTCACCCAGAGCCCCTGTAGCCCCGGTACACATTCTGGCAAAACACTTTAGCACATGCCTAACTTCACACATGTGAGCTTCACACTGACTTTTGTGGGATGGCTCACACATGTAAAATTAAATACATGCATAAGTATCAAGGTCACAGCTCAAAACTAGACGATGCAACGGTCCCTGTGGTGACTGATCCTGAATGACTTGACGGTCTTAATCGAGTTGTAGAGTTACTGCTTACGTGCACGCATGCAAGTACACACATACACATTCCCCTTTAGGAGAACCCTTGTGAGATAAATAACCTCAACCAACAGACCAAAACAACTGTGTCACTGTCTCTTGCCAGCTCTATGCAGCAGAAGCATCCTTGGGATCTGCTCTGCAGCCCCGGTGGCAATGGAGTCCCATGGCTGCAGAGGGTAACAACAGGGGAGAAATGAGCACCAGGGATGGACCGAAACCTCCTTCACATGCGTGGCCAGTTTAGGTACCAGCCCCTGCATGTTAAGCAAAAAGAGGGAATACCTTCCCCAAAATGCACGGCATGAGGGAGAGAAAGCAGGGGGCTGTGTACCTCTGATAAAGCCAGGCATTTCCAAAGGGCTTTGCCTGAGCACAGCTGCCGCTCACCCGCTGCTCTGCCCTCCAGAAGCAGATAGGAAAGAGGGAGCACAGCTTTTGGCTCCCTACCTCTCCATGAGTCAGCTTGCAGAGCTTGCTGGGCAGGAAGCGTGGAGAAATAAGCTGCTCTCTTCAAGGCTGTAATAAATTACCTGTCTCCATTTGCTGGAAAGAGGATTTATACTCGCTCTCTGAACTGGTGTAGAGAGATTATGAAGTATTTTCCAATACGCTTCATGCTTCTTTGCTTTTGTTTGGTACAAATAACATGAATTGAGCTATAAATACTTCAAAAACACGACGGTTGCAAAGGTTTCTGTACATTCAGTCCTATCTGTAAGAGACATGTCTCCTCCTCTATGAGCTTCTTGGCTGCTGGGCAAAGCAGACACGTGGAATTTTCTTCTACAAAAGCAGATTAAGACCACAGTGAACAGCAAAATATCTCGAAGTCTGAACATTTGGCAAAGGGCATAGCAGGCAGTAGGTGCCCACTTCCAGATCACATCTCCGGGTCTGCTGAGTCATTGCTGGCATCGTCACTCATAAGATAAGCAACAAATTTTCTTCAAAGCGTTAAGCTACGTCTCTTGATTTCAGGAAGCTGGTTCGTACGTTTGCTTTTAATTAATGAACTCATGTTTGCCTCATTCCCGGCCAAGATGCGTGAAAATAAACAAAGGTAGAATTCGCCATGCTGCAGAAAGCCCCAGATTTTTAAGTCAGCTGCTGCTGTAACCTAGGCTGACCACCTCAATGCCACAGCCTCCCCCAGCAGCCTCCGCATGCAGTACATTCAGTCCCATTGAAAAGTGTCTTCCACTCCTATTATCTACCAGGGCTATTTTTAGGGCTGTGGTAAGCTGTGAACAAACTGCTCTTCTCCACCGCGGGGGCTGTGAATTGTAAGCTGGGTCCAGCCCCTGCGCATACCACCCGTGCTCCGGAGCAAATTCCGATGGGTTACTGCAATAGCCTTGTGGAGAGTCGGGAAAATGACATCAGGGAAGAGAGCTCAGTCCCTCGAGGAAGGGAAACAGCTTGCTGTCACGGGGAGATATGTCAGAAATGTGGCTTAACGAACAGTATTACAAACAATTTTGTCCGGGTGTAGTGGGAGGGGAGCGCTATGCAGCCATAAACTTCTGCTTTCCTCAAGCTGCCAACGGGGGCCAGCCCCACCCAGCAATGGGAAATGGGCAAGCCCGGCCAGTTTCACAGCTCCGTTTCCTTTCCTTGAGACTCCTAGGTGGGAAGTGCCATGTGGCAAGTGCCAACGAGGGTGGGGAGGTAAAAAATAGGTGGATCGAGCTGAGGGGAAGAAAGAGGCAGAGCAGAGGATGTCTGGGGGTGGGGAGAGAAAAGGCACATTGTTCTTTCTCCAGCCCCATGGAGCTTAGCAAGAAAGAATAACGTCTGGCACCGTGTTATGTTTTTCCAGGGGAGTCTGGAAATGCCTATGGTACTTTTTCCAGGGGAGTCTGAAAATGCCTATGGCTCTTGGCCCAGACATCACCAACATAAGAGGAAGAGAAACAAAGCTATGAAATTGGGTGGTCCCTGAGGTGCTGCAATCAGATGATAAGGAGGGGGATGCTGATAATGCATTGAATGCACTGAAAGGGCACTTCCAGGGGCTGCACAAGGAAGAGAAAGGAAAGGCAGGGAGTGGGCTGAATAACTGCCTATCCGGCCTCTGGACCTTCCAGGTGGAAAGTAGGAGCTGTGGGAGGATATCTCTGCACGGATGCCAGGCATCCAACAGGTTCTGCAAAGGCATCCTCACGCAGACTTCTTGTAAGTCTCTTCTCCCACAAGTATTTCTTTGCTGTGTTCCCTGACATACAGAAAAAAAAAAAGCTATCTTGAGAGTCCCATCCCAGGCCAAACGCAGCAGTGAACAGCATCATGCAGGATGTGCTTCTGCACTGCCACAGAAAACACTCTGTGCCCCGACTGGGAAGTTGGACGGGAGGCCACTGTGAGCTGAAGCGAAATCAGCACCTGGCATCGCGCGTTTTGCTTCGCAGTCTCTGAGAAAGGGTAAGGTTGACACAATGCCATTGTTCTGGAGATTGCTACTTTTCAGATCCTAAAAGCCAGATCATCTCCATGGCGATACTGCCTGGGAGCCAAGCATGCAACAAAATCCTAATTAACTATTTATCAACGGCCTGACTCCGTTGTTTGATAGGTTGGCAAACCAAGCAATAGCTGGGCAAGTTGCTCAAAGAGGCAGACGGTGCCATCCACACCCAATGAGACTCCCATGACCCGAATCTCAGGTGCTCTGTCCCACTGCACATCTGTTGGTGGCCTTACATGGATGGTAGCGAAGACAAAACGCTGTCGTTCAACAGCCAGCAGCTGCACATATAAAGGGTGAGGATGCATATGCCACGAGGCACCTTTCAAGTTCACTTGCTTTTAAGAGGCAAAGATATTTTTTTACAACTGTCTCATTCTGTATGGTAAAAGTAAATATTGAACATCGGCACCTCTCTGCTTCCTTCCCCTCTTCCCAAAGTATGACATAAAAAAGATTATATTTCTGAAAGCCAAAGGTGATTTACTGCTCCTAGATCACTCACTACCTGTAGAAAAACTCTCACCTTTGCACCGAGGCACTAGAAGACCCAAGTCTATGTGATAAATGTTAAATCACAATTTCATCTGCATAAGCTAAGACACAAAGTACCAGCGCTTCTTGTGAGAACCGGGGTAATTTTACCATTGTTTTAATTGTTCTTTCCCAGTTCTGTTGGACACAGTTGCTGCTACTGTACATAAATGGAGATTCAGCAAGTGGAGAGGAATTAGCTAATCACAAATACTAGGCAAGGGGTTATATCTTCTTTCTAGGTCACTTTATTCACACAGAAAAATGCCCATGGAACCAAGTTTTAACAAGCAGGAGAAGGCACCAGATTAGCACATTTCTGCTGTACATATACAAAGTGGGTGCCAGGAGGAACATGTACAACACCCTTCCTCCACTTCTTTCCTCACCCCCGCATACGGTGCCTGTTAACAGGCCTTGTGTGCGCATTTCCTGAGTAACTACTGCCCTACTGCAAAATTTATAGCCCTTCATTGTTTTGTACCTGCTGCCCTCAGCTACGTATATGAAAGCTGGCATATTTACACCACGCATCCTCTGACAAATTTGCCCGGCAGACCTTTTTTCATTGAATGCTGAGAAGCCTGGCCTTGAGTCATCCTCACTACCTGGCACATCTTACGGCTCTGTATTAATCGTTTCAGGACTGATATATCATTAGGAGTGAAAGAAACCATTCATCTGGGTCGGTATAGATCTGCTTTTCAAGAGCATTTAAAAACATAGGTTAACAATGTGGTTATTGATTTTTTCATTTTGAAGCAGTGAATCTTCAAACCAGAGGAAAGGGAGGGCTGCAGAATTCAGAAATTGACAGCTTACTAATACAAGTCAGAAATCTATTGAAAAACCTTTCCCTTCCCCAAATGAAAGCTGTTCATACGGCATTAATGAAGTCCTGCCTGCCCTGGTAGCAGCAGGGGTTGCAAAGGATTCAATGGAAAACAGAGGCTGGACCAGACGAGGTTATTGGAGATGTTTGCAGCCAGCACTGCTAGAACTGGAGACCAAGACTGGCATGCTGGAAGAGTCCCTGTCTCTTGCTGAGTTCATCTGCCTGGTGACAAGAGCCACCATGCTTACTTTTGTCTTGGCAAGATCCTTCTGAATATCCAAAGATGCAATATCTAATACTTTAATATAAACTACCCTGTGAAAGAACAGACTTACAATCTAATTCTGAAGGACTAAAGAAAAGTGGGGAAAAATACGGCCACAATAAAATGTTATGGTTGTCATGTCAGACCGATGGAAGACCATCTCTTTTCCAAAATCTAATAACTCACAAATATCCCATCCAGCTACCTTTAAACTTCCAAGGAAAGTTAATGTTTTGGCACATAAGGTATTATATCTGGAAAGAAACTTGGGTGGGGATTTTCCTGTTGCAGTAGAGGTTCCTAATTGTAATTAAAAGAAAAAAAAATGCTCTGCAACCTCAGCTATGGATCATTCCTTCTTAATAGATGTCAACCGGCACTGTATGCCACATTCGCTGAGAAGATGAAAACTGCATTTATACTTAACTTCCGGTGAAGTTGCCAAGCAGATGTTTATTTTTGGCTTCCACCTTTACAAAAGCCAAATGCTACACTGAATTGGGATTACACAAAGTCTAACTGCTTTTCTTCCAGGTTACGATTTTGTTGGAACCAAAAAAAAAAATAAAATCTGACTTCACTTATAAGTAGGAAAAAAAAATGGTAGCATCCGTTTCTATCATGTCTGTTTATATCATAGTTTAAATAAGGTTAGAATTGTGCAATCGTTATTGATCAACTTCCAAATACAGTGCAGCTCCGTCCAGCACATGTGCAAAAGAGGAAAAGTCACTGGAAGTGAATCATGTGTCGGTCTTTTAACTTCTGCAAGTCAGTGTGCAGACTGGTTAGCACTAATTAAATTACTGGCAAGTCAGGTTAAAGAGGAGTGAAGGAATTCACAAGCCCCAAGTTTACTGTTCTCAGTGTTACATGGATATTACAGATTCCCTCTCCGAAAACTGGAAGATAGATCTCACATTCATTCGAGGCTTGATCTCACACCTACCATAGCTGCTGATCTCATGCAAAATGCTAACCTGGGGCAATAGAGAGGGATTTTAATTCAAAGTTGTTTTTTCAGTTGTGAATAAGCAGTGAATCACACTGAAGTAATCCTCCATAGTACGAGTGCACACTGTCCGAGGCACTGATTTGGGAATGAAATGCAAAACCAAGATCCTGGCTACTTCTGTAGAAAAAGCCCTTTATGACTTTCTTGAGAAGAGGAGTATAAAGCCCCAGAGCCTGGATCTAGTTCCAGTCTGAAAAGGACAGTCTCCTGTAATTCCTCCCAATAATTTAAGTTGGAAATGGAGATATTCACACCCTCTAAGAAACTGCTGCAGACTATTGCAATGTGCTGCTAAATAACTGCTAAATAATGGTAACCTGAGCAGTTACCAGAGTCTCCAAAGTGATTTTGCATATGTTTAGGTGAAAGGTGCTATATCAGTGCAAGACTGTAATTCACATTAAACAAGGAAAGAGGTTGGACTTTGTTTAAACACTTTTTTACAACACGTGTTTTTTTTTTTTCCAAGAAGCCACCTGACAGTGCATTTTCATTCACTTGGTAAGTTCTGCTTGAGGAAGTCATGGGTAAACAAATGTAATTCAACTTATTCTCTCCTTTTCCCTGAAGTGTCTGTGAGTTCAGGGAAGCCTCAGAACAGCTAAGAGCTTTGCACATCTTTAAAACATCCCTTCTGGCGCAAATGCTATGTCACCTGGTATTGTGCAGATCCTTTAATTTTGCTCTCCTGGTTCTGCAGTCCTTCCAAGAAGGCTAAGAGTTAATGGAAAGGAGAAAGAAAGTGTTATTTCATCAACAGGATATGAAAAACTTGAGAAGATTCTTTCTTCAAGAAATGTCCTCCAGGTACTACAACGCTAATCAAAACCCAATACCCATACCACACTGCTTGACCACCTCAAGTTCCTAAATAACCTTTAGTGGAATTTTGAAGCATGCAGAGACTTTAACCTTGAGTTTAGAGCTTAGGCTTTGGATTAACATTAATGAGCAGGCATTCGTTGCGCGAGGATGGTGGGCCACTGAGACTATATCACAGAAGGTACATGGAGGTGTATAAACAGCATAGTCGGAAGGGTTAACGACACAGGACTATCAGATGAGAAGCACCTACATCTTGTATAATTTACTAAATCAGTCTAAGATGGACCAAAATATAAACAACATTTCCTGGTGGGAATCTAGTGAACCGTAGACCCACATCCTATCTGGAAAAATACTCTTGGAAAACAAAAAGATTGGCAACCTTGTGTATCAAGCCTCACCCAGGTTATTTTGCTCCAGGGCTTGCAGATCATGTTGCAGTATTAAATTTGTTTTTGTAAAAGCACTGCTCCAGTATTGCACTGGCCAGGCTGGATGTTACCTATTTAATGGTCCCTTTTTGGAAGGGACCCTCCTAGAATTTGTGATAGAAGGCGGTGGAATTGCTACAGAGGGAGGAAAGGACTTTGCTAACATTTCTTCCCCATCCGTCTCTGATTTCTAAGAAATATTTATACCCCTGAAGGTAGAGAAACCTCCTGTTGTTCCCTTTTATTTATCAGAAGTAATTTACCAGGGCCACCCTAATGGCTCAGTGGAGAGAATAATACAGGAACAGGAACACTCTTGCTCCCCACAGCCAGCCAGGCCTGGAATAGATGTGATGGGGAGAAATGAATTACGCTTTCCTACCAAGAAGTGGCTGGCTGTCATGCAATTTTGCAGCCTTCAAAACATAATTCTAGCTTGCTACAAGAGAAGTGCAAAACTACAGGCAGCTGTTATAAGCAGTTATGGTGAGAGTTAACCTTGGAGGGGAGAAACAGCAAACCGCTTTGCGTTTCTTTTTAAAGAAAGAGGTGGAAAGCTTTTGGCAGAGAACTCGCCCAGCCTGCGTGATCTCCAGGACTGTTGCCCCCTTCTTCAACATGCACAAACACCTTTTTTGGCCTGCGCTTTGGCTGGGGTCGGTCGAACGAGGGAAAGTTAGCACTCAGCTTTCTGGGGTCCCTGTGCCAAAAGCGAAGTTGTTAGGTAGTGCAACAGCAGCAGCGCAGGCTTCCCGCTTCACCCTGCCAGCGACCTTCGCACAGACTTGGATGTACCACCTTCCTCTGAGTGAGGAGCAATTCCCTCTCACGCTGCTCAGTCCAGAAATTCATCTCAGCAAATACCACAAATCATGTCGTACCGTGCAGAACTATTAAAGCGGTGCTGCGCAACGTGAATTGCTGTCCACAAGGGACTGGAGCGAAAGACTGCCTAACCCACTTTGTTTAACTTTTTACTTAAACAATCCTGAAAGGGGAAGCTGCATCGCTACTCTGGAAATTACAACTTTCATCTCATTTGAGCCGTGCATTCCTCAGCTAAACTGCAGAAATAATTTAAGAACAGACACCCAAATAAAACTCTTTTCAACATTTCCTACATTTCCTGGAAGTATAGTACCTTTGATGTCACAAAATAAAAGCAGGCTTATTAATTTAGGTTCAAGTTAGGTTCAAGTTCTTCCAGTAGCCCCAACAAACCCTAATGTCAGGCTAATTGTGCAGATTTCACTGGTTTTGCGTTTTCACATTCCTCAAAGAAGCGGCACGCTACACCACTGTAACATTGATCACTTCCAACTCAACCCTCCACAGCATCTGCACATACTGCATTCATCACTCACTCACGCCGCATTGTCCGTGGCAGGAATCCCTGAAAACAGAGCGAGCCGAATTCCCCCTTCATGCTGCTTTCTCCAGCTTGCTTTAATGGGCATGCTGCAGCTCATGAGGTGCCAACATTTACTGCATTGTTTAAACATTGTTTAGAGTTTTGCTGGGCAGATAAGAAGAATAACTTGGGTGTACAGTAAAACAAAGATAGAGCTGTTTGTGCCAAACATTCGGTTTATGGCAATACTTCATAGGAATTATTCCCTACAACAACTGAACTGTCATATCCTACAACTACATCCCAGGCAACCTCCCAGCTGAGCTCACTAAGGCTCCTGTCTGATGTGCTCTACATACAAACACCCAGCGCTACCCAGATGTTCTCTATGTAAAACATTTGGTTTGAAACACGCAGCACTTCTTTCCAAAAAGCCATTACATTTGTTTAATGGACTCACACAGTTCAACTAAAATATCCTGGAGCAGACATTTGACTGCAACTCTACTCTACAAGCCCCATCTGCAAAAAGAAAAAAGAAAGAAAAAGTAAATGAGAATGCTTTACATGATTTATGCTGCCTTTATGATCAGCCAGTTCATAAAATACAAGCTCTGCTCTACAGACAATAACACAAATTGCTTTCAAGTGCATTGTTTAGTCCTTGCCTGTGTTAAACAACTATTTCAATTGAAACAACGGGCCAAATTCTACTCTTCGGTTTACAACAGTGTTAATGTAACCGAGAGCAGCATTTCACCCACGACATCACAGGGGATGCGAGTTTTTGTTTTACGCTCCAAGTGAGTGAGTAATGATATCCAATAACGATAACCAGTTACATTCATGGCTGCGGAGTTTTTTCATCCGAGAAAGGCTGGAAGGAGGCTGAAGTACAGAATGAAATTCCTTTCCCTGATGAATTCCTCACAAGTGATAGGCAATCCACAATGAAGCATTTCATCGGTCCCATTAGACCGCGTTTTCATAATGAGATGCCAGACAGGATGAACTGGGAGAATACACTTGCTTTACCTGGCAGAAAACTCTCAAATTGTACACAGAAAAAAAAACCTGTTGTTGAAAAAGAGGGCTGGTCCCTGGCCCAGATTTAAGCATGATGTGCAGCCTAGCCGGAGGCCTGTGTTCCTCCCAGGTCTAAAGGGCTTGCCACGGTACCCAGCAGCGACCAAGCACAGCGGCTGGCAGGCTCTGGAAGAAGTGTCACCATCCCCTCTGCTGTGTGACCGCAGCCATGACAGAGGACCTTGGCTGATGAGCCACCTTCCCAAGGCAGAAGAGGCTACACAGGCAGAAGGAAGGGCCAGGCCCGGCCCAGTGCTGAAGCTGTGGCCCACCTCGGTCCTCTCTGTGCCTCTGCCACAGACCTGCTGGGTGACCTGAGGGAAACCACCAAACACCCTTGGTGCTCAAAGCATCAAGCTATGGCAACGCACCCCTACAGGAGACCGACCCGCAGAGGCCTGCTTCTTTATTTCACCCCGTTTCAGCACCTGAGGCCAGTAAACACTGCAAGGGAAGGAAGCCTGTGCTTGGCACTACTGCACCCATCATGGGCACTGCCTGCAGCGTGGGGCTGGCCCACATGGCCCAGCTAAGCTGGTGCAGCACCAAAATGCAGATATCACCTCATGTCCTCTTTGGGAAAAATGACAGAGTGAGTCTACGTACTGACAGAGCAACGGTGAGGCTACGGCAGTCTGTGAGGTGCTCCGACAGCAGGGTGATGAATGACATGCAAAAGCCCAGCAACAAACAGAGATGAGGGAAAGGCTGACTACACGAAAGGAAAAGGCAGCGTAGCATAAAGGACACTGCATGACTCATGTAGAGGCCTGGTTAAAAATGAGAGGGCAATGTGGAAGCCTCTCAGTTTTATCCCTGTAACGTCAGCTAGGCCCAAGCCTAACTGATTGGTATCAGAACCAAGTGAATGGTAAAAATGGCTAAGAAGTGCAACTAAGCTGCCCCCCAAATCTGGTTGACAGTTACTATCACAAGTCAAGTGTCAAGTGCAGATAGCAGCCCAGATGTCCTGCTTGTTAATGAATGCTAAATACTCTGCTCAGCAGCTTTGCCTTCTGGCAGGCTTTTTTGCAGGCATTTTGCCTTGTGCTGTTGCACAGCTCTCCCATGCTCCAGTCTGTGTGGTGCTGCAGCACTCAGCACCAGAGAGACTGCATCCTCCCATGCTCACCCACCAAAGACTTATTTTGCCTATGCTGAAGTATTTTGGTAGGAGCTATGGTCCTGCTGAGGACACTGCCATACCAGGTGTCCCCCGAGCTCCCCAGCTGCCTGGTGGCGGGGTGGCGCTCGCACCCTGCCCCAGCCAAACGCCCCACCAGCAGTGACCGGGTTTGATCCATGCAGAACACAATGGCAAAAATAATCAAATAAATGACAACTCCAAACTCCTGCCTCCGGAATTGTTTTTTTAACAAATGCCTTGCCATCTTTTCCTGTTAAATGCATGTGCGAAAGACTTAATCTTTTTGTATCAATGACAACAAAGCACTGTTGCCTATGTCAAATATTCTTTTTTTTTCTTTTTTTTTTTTAAAGGAACATTTGTTCAGTACTATGAGGTTCAAGCGGGTATTCTTATCCAACCTTCATTGCTAACTCTTATGGTCAGTACCACGAAAAATATTCACGCTCGCTTTTAAAATTAGATTTGTCTCTAAAATAAAGGGAGATATCGTCCATCATCAGGGGTTTTGTGGAGATTAGAGATTGTAACAGAGATGAAATGCCTTTGTTTGCATGGGAAACATGGTATGTGGGCTTTATGATTTCCATCTACATCACGACCCCTATCTTTCTGATCCATCCATGAACGGCTAAATTTTAGTCTCCAAGCTTGCAATGGTATCTTTTCACAGAAACAACAGATTTTTATTTTTATTTAAGTCTGATATCCCTCAACTACTGTCTTTATTCCAAGGCAGTGCTGCTTAAACCCAAACACGCTGACCCAGCTCTCTGACACAGTGAGACATTAGCATAATTGCAAGCCCCTCGAGCAGCCAGACCTCAGAACAAAGACATTTGGCTCCTCCAGTGATTCTGCTTAAGTCTTCCCATATGCCAGCAGCAGGGCCAGGGCAGCTGAAGGGCTCTGGGTTTAGCAGAGAGACGGCCAGCCCAGCACAGGAAGCCTCCCCATCACCACCGAGTAAAGCAGGTGGCCTAATGCCAGTGTGCCTTCATCCCTCTTCATCTGCCCCGTCCGCTCGGGCACAACATAGACTGTGCGGCCAGTGAAGGTGGCCGGGATGAAGAGGAGGATGACGAGAGGGTTGCGTCATCAGTGTAGCTGAGGTGAGATAGAAACGCAGCAAGGGAGGTGGGAAGGCTGAGGAGACAGCCCAAGACTGATGGTGGTCACACGTTAACTCGAGCAACCTGCACTGTCTTCTTACTGACTTTTTTGGCCTAGCCGCTAGGAGCTGCTGGAGTGGATTCTGCAGCGTTCAAATGACTTATGCACCACAAGACTTGCATTTATTTTGAGATTTTGCATGCACCTAGAGATGGCCAAGACTATTTTGAACATACCAGCCATGCCAACCCCTTCCTCTTCCCAAAGCTGCAGTGTTGCTGGTTTTTGTTGTTGTTGTTTAAATTAAAGGAAACACCCATTAAAATATTTTATTATTTTCCTCTGTCTGCAAGAACAGAGCCTAAACAAAGTCACAGTTGAGCAAGATCCAGGACTTGCATCCAGCCATGGACCAGTGACAGTTTTAAGGGCTAATGTCTTGTAAAGTACCAAAGCTAGTAGCAAATCCCACCTGCCTTCGGAGAGTTAAGGCACTGCAAGTATTAACACTGTGTATTGGCTTAACAGAATGAATTGAGGGTTGGTTCACGGTGTTCAGTTCAAAACAGAAAATATATGAGAGCATTAAAACAGCGTAAGAGCAATGGATGGCTACGATCTCGCCCCCTCCCCACATCCCCCAGTGCAACATGCAGCAAAGGTTACAGGAGGGCCCCCACATCTATTGAACATCTGGCATTTTTGGTGTGGGTCCAGGATGTTTGATCAGGATGGCCAGACACCGTCGACTCATGGAATATCTCACCCAGCCCCCTAGTGTTCAAAGGTCTAGGATCCTCTAATTTATACAACGTACCATGTTGCCTGTGAAGACATGGTGATAAATACATTCTGTTTAAAAGCAGATACTTCTCAAATCATAACTTGCAGATGCTCAAAGTCTTTCATGTGGGTAAGACAAATGAGAGCCATAGAGACTGATTTTGTAGCCAGGGAGTGCAGGAAGCAACAGCAGGAGAACACTATTGAAAGCCTGGATACACTTATGGCTTTAATGAATTGGTCATCAAACATAACAGCACACATATGCAGTTTTTACCTTGCTTTGTAGTTCACTCCCCGCCCTCCTGGCTATTCCCCATATATCTAGCAAAGTGGAAATTATTTCGAGTTTAGTTTATTAAGTGGACACACATGGTACCCACATCTGTTGGAAGATATTTGAGGAAAACGCTGACAAATATAATTTGCATATTTACGAAGAGACCTTTTCATGCGAGACATTTCCTCTGACATACCAGCTATGCCAAGTACAGTGACCCATCAAGGGCTAACAACAGGAGCATTTTCTATAAAATGGCAGGTGCACGTCTGGGCGATTTAGGGACAAACCCTGACTTGGGCAGGATGCAAGCAAGAGACGAGACCAGTGCTCTCTGTAGGCTGGAGATGCCCACACTAACACACACACCAGTGGTAGCATGCACACCATCAAAACTGTACGTCAGAGCTGGGCAATGGCAGCAGCCTCCACCGCTGCCCACGCTGGCAGCTGCTGAGGTGCTGGCAGCTGCCACCACTGCTCCTTGCTGCCACCGCTGGGAGCTCCCATCCCACCCTGAGCCCAAGGCACGGCTCCTTCAGGAGCATCAGCTGGCACTGGAGCAGAAAACGTATGGTTTTGGTCTCATTTTACATAGGTAGAGTGTAGAAGACGACAGTGTCCTTCTGTGAGGAGCATGTCTGTTCAGATGGAGGAGATGCTCTGGTGTCAGCATCCTGCTTTGTGCAGACAGAGAGGGGACCTGAGCGCGGTACGGGAGGCTGAGACCTAAATCAGGGCGATGCCCGCATCAAAGCCAGGGGCAGCAGCCAGTTTGTGAATCCTTGGCATATGGGCACTGGAAATGCGTCCCATATGGTCTGCAATTGGATCATCATGCCTTGACACATGTTGACCTGCCCGCGTTGAAGACTGATGTATCAGAGGTTGGACTAGGTGATCTCGAAGGTCTCTTCCAACGTGCATGATTCTGTGATCTTTTTTAACCCACTTAGGGCATTCATCCTTGGCACTGCTTGGCCACCACGTGCCCCCTCCAGATTCTTCAGTCCAGCGAAGGCTCTCCAGTTATTTATTTACCAGACAAAACACAGACTAACTACGATTACAGTTCTGCAAAGAATAAACAATTGCTCGCAAGAATTGCACATTCCACACGTTTTATTCAACATGTATGACCCCAAACTACAGTATATACAATAATTGTCTCCACATGGCAAATCCACATTGTGGTTCTTAAAAAATAATAATAATTTTTAAAACACATGCCACCAAAAAACACAGTATATTTTATCCATATCTAATGAAAGACTTTCTACAAGCAATTTCCATTCTGTTGCATTCTCTAGCATATGGTGCTTTGAAACCATTTGCAATAATGCTTAGGCATTTTACAGTGTTTTGAGCTGAAGGCTGTGCTATAAACATCAGCTCAAATTCTGTTGTGAATTTCACATTTAGTAGGTTCACAATAGGTATGTATCAGGCCAAAATGTGCCCCTGCATTTAGCCTAACTTCTCTGTATGAAGCAGCATCCTTTCACAATGGGATGTGCTGAGGCAGAGGAAGTTGACCTGCCTGAAATTGTCCAATCCAATTAAAAAAAAAAGAAAAAAAAGAAACAGAAAAAGAAAAGCAGAAGCACTGCGAGCAGAGAAGCTCTGTAATTCATTCACCTGTAAGACAGTACAAAATCTTCAAAGGAATTTTACTTGATGCCCATTCAAAGCTCAGAAAGAACATGCTGTTCTTTAATTTGGTAAAAGATTTGACAAGCTAACGTATTCAGATGACCCCTTGCTGGCTAGCCAGAGTTTTCAGACTTTTATACCACTGACCTGCGCTCCTCTGTACGAATCCACCTCCCCAACAAGGACTGGAGGTGCCTCTCACCTCACGGCCTGCATGCTGTAATCAGTTGTTTCTGTTTGCAGCTCTCAATATTCAAGTCATCTTTGACATTTCAGTTACTCAAGTGTTTTTGTGAAGACTGAAGTCATTTTATATAATCAGGTGGCAACTCTTATTGCAATAAGCTTACAGTATTCATGGTGAATCACATTAGATTAAATTTAGTGGGTTTTTTTTTCTTCCCCTTTTAATCATTCTCACAGATAATAACTAGGGGTGGTACAAATAAATTAACAACAAAGCCATGTGCAAGCCCAAATACTGTTTCAAGCTGGCATTCATTCTAGATCTAGAATTTCTATGTCTTTTTTTGTTTGTTTGTTTGTTTTTGTTTTTAAATTGTAAAAATTTTTATGAAGGACAGCCCAGGTTTCACTAACATGCTTTCAGCACCATGAAAACATGTCCAGATTTGGTCACATTACGAGTCCCTAAAAAGCACACATTTTTTTCCTTTCTTCAAGATGTGCAAACAGTTAGGTTTTGGCACTAGGTTTGTGCAAGGACCCCTCTCCCACTGGGCAGCACCTGGCCCCACATGGCTGCAGAGGTGCACGGAGCCCGCCGGCAGCTCCCAGCTCTGGCACCGTGAGCACGGCCGCGCTTTCGGCGCGGGTCACAGCACTGGCACGTAGAACAAAGCAAGAGGCAGGAGCACGAGGAGAATGCAAAGGGGTCAGGAGTGGAGACCGACGCCGAATGTCATGCCAGGACAAAAGCCCGGTGTAGGGAGAGCCCAGAAGGAAAGAGTGACGGAGCTCTGCAGGAGGAGGCTGTCATCTGTAGGACCCTGATGTTACGTACACTACATGGCTGGAAAAAAATCAGGTGTTAGGTTATGCACTCAAAATGAGCTGATACTTATGATGGTTTTGGCTTTAATCTGTAAGTTTTTCTTTCTCACGTATAAAACAGGGTAATGATACAAGCCATTGTTACTATTATTCAAGTGTATTATCATAGCTGTAGAAGCCACATTCAAGAATCAGGATCCTGCTGTGCAAAGTACTGTACGAGCACTTCACATCACAGCAGTGCTGTGTAGATACTTCCACCGGTGTCTGCAATAAAGGAAGATATCCTAATAAGAACAACAAAGAATCTTAAAAAAAATAAACAGCCTCAGATTTGGACATCATTCTGCAAAGGATCTGTACTGAAGGATCGAGATAAAAATCAGTATGGAGTAGTGGCCCAGGTGCCAAATGAAGCAGTTCTCAGGAAAAAATGGAAGTATAACTTGTCATTAAAGATGGTAAGATAATTCACATACCTAAGAGGGAAGAAAAGAACACCAACATTTTCTATTTGTGGAGTTTGACTTTGCAACATGAACATGATTTTAACATGGGAGTTTTATTGACTAGAAGAGTCCAGTTCTTGATAGGTACTTGAAGGCAGTGGACAGCCCCCATCCTCCTTATAGCATCAGCACAACAGGGAAGGGAATTGGGACAAGTGCCCCGCCTGGCCTTCACCATCCCTGGTGACCCACGAGCACAATTTAACCTTATCTGGAACCCTTAAAAAACACACCGCCAACAAGCAAGCGGCTGAGCAGCACACAAAGCGTTAATTCCTGACATGACTGAGCTGTCATTGCTGGTGCTCATGTTTTACTTTTGTAGTAACACACAGAACTAAAGGCAGCAAAGCACAGGTCCTGCTTTCATGTAATCTGCTCCTGTTGCATAGTTTCCAAACCCTGTGCAACTCTCCGAAATTGCCGCGAAGCAGAGCTGTTTCAAAGCAAAGATGTTCACTGGAGTTGCAACTGAAAATATTTCTGTTGATCTAAAGTTTGTTTTTCTTACTGGATTTTAATTCGGAAACCAACATAATTTGGCAACATCCTTCCACCTGCACTTCTACGCTGCAGAGAGAAACAGCATGCACCACGAACCGTAACACGCCCGCACAAATATGTGCCGCACGCCTGCTTTTCATGTCGGGCTGCAGCTTGTCATCAATTCCCAAAATAATTAACTTTCTGGAGGAGCGGCTGGAGAAGAATAGTGCTTCCTCCACCTGCTGGTGAGGAGGAAGAAAAGATGTCCTGGCTCAGAAGGGAGAGAGGAGGCCCCTGCAGCTGCTCCCCATTGCCTCCCAAGTACAGCCTAAGGAAAGGGAGGGCGAAAAGCTCGCGGATCTTGCAATGGGGAAAATCACACTGCAGGAAAAACTTGCTCCAGCTGAACCTTTCGGCCGCCGAGGAGCCCAGCAGTGTCGTCCTTCGCACACCACGCTCAGGATCAGCCGGAGGTGGTCGATGCACAGCTTATCTAATGCTGACATAAGTGTAGCTGGGGATTTCTTGGCTAGCAAAGCCTGAATATACACCATGAACAAAAGCTCAGTTCTTTGCTTTAACATGTGCAAGATGACAAGTGGAGAAAACACCCACAGAAATGTCAACGTGAGTGTCACTTCACAGGCCTGCAATATCATCTCTTCATCCCTACACTCACTAACAGGTGCCTTAATTTAAAATATCATAAGTTACACGGTGCATACTGAGCCAGTACTAATGAAGGAAATCTTGCTGGCGAAATTAGGCACCTCGTACGTCATGTGGTGGGCATTATTTTAACGGCTTCGTGCAGCACACAGCACTGTCTGCAGTCACTGTGGTAACTAGTACACAAATTCACCTAAGTTGTTTCCAATAACAAACGACATATATATCGTGCAAGCTACCCTGGAGCTTTATGGCAGGAAACTTTATGATCACGTTTCACTGGGCTAAGAGGAAAGACAAAGAAACTACACCAATTTGAATAAACCTGTAAGCCTGTTAATAAGTAACAAATACTACTTCCATTCTAGCCAACTGCAATCCTGCAACGGCACAAGACGAGAGCATACATGTACCTCGGACTGAACTGTCTTCGCACCTTGGCTTTACTTCATTAACTCACATTTGCCAATTTCTGTTTCACTCATGAGCAGTTTATTGTTGCCATATGGATGACAACAAACCCAGTGTTCGTGTTTCACATTAAAAGCCCAGCTAATCGTGCAAATCTCTTTACGAAACACCATACAGCCAAAGAGATGTTAACAGATGAGAAAAGTGGAAAGACCAAGCAGGAGAGGGATGGAGAGGGCTGATGACTGGGAACACAGCGCCACTTCCCCGGTCCAGCTTTGCAATCTGCTACCATACAGCTCCCAATTGCTGCTTAGGAAAAAGACGGTTAGCTAAACCAGTAGCAGAACAGGAAGCCAACAGGCTGGACTGCAGCAACCTTGGGACTGCAGCTACCTGGCCGTGGGTTGTCAGACAACTTGCAGTGGAAGCGGTGTCAGCCACAGCGCTCTCTGCTGCATCCCCCTGCTGGACACACCGCCACAGCCAGGCCAACCTGCTCGCTCGTGCTGCCCATGCTGGCCACTAATAAGATCACAGGAGAGGAATGGGAAGAGAAGGGGAGAAAAAAATGAGGGGAAGCTCTGCGCCCCTCTGAGCAGTCATTCTGCCAGCGCTTGTCTCATCCACGGAGAGCCACCAGTGCTCAGTGCAACAGCCAGACAGGAAAACCGTCAGAAAGCAAGAAGCGTTTTCTGCTCGCTTAGGTCTGGCCGGATTCCCAACAACTAGCTTTTATTCTGTAAACAGACAAAATGTGGATATTTTACATACACTCACAGATGTTAAAGTTCAAACAGACACGTTGCGCCACAACTTGCCTGTAGACTAGTTAATAATTATGAAGTGCCACACGCCAAGGGTTATATTACTGTAGCATAAAACTAACACCCCTGCGAGGATTTGTTTAGCTTCTACATACCAGCTGATAGAGCGAGTGTAACATTTTTATGGCATTTGAGATCACAATGGTATTTTGATTTTCCCTCTCTCCATTTCGAGATGGCATTAGCCATATAAATTCAGTTCAGACCATATCACTGAAGTACCTTTAGCTATAGAGCTGAAGAGCTTGACAGTAGCAAAGGGCAAAAAAACCACAGGTGTGCTGTTAACTTAGACACGCATCTATGCTACATCCTCTCTTCAGTCAGGACCCTTCACAAAACCAAATCTCATTTACAATACAGTCAATTTTTTTTTAATTGATCGAGTCTTTTCAAATGATTTTTTGATGTATTCTCTTATTTACTGCATCACGTAATGAAACTCATAAATTATCTGCTTACGAAATAATAGTAAGTAAATAATATAGCCCTGGAGCTTTTGTTAGCCTGACGCTGTAAAACAGCCAAGGCAGCAAACTTTAAAAATCATATACTTGGAGTGAGCATGTGCGGAGATGTCCATCTCTGGTTTCTCTTTAGCCAGCCTCCAAATGAGCTAATAAACTGAAAGCATACATGATATGACTCCACAGCTTGGCTGAAACCTCATTTTCACTGTCGACACAAAGATATTCAGTTGCAAAGTAAATGTCTCTTATTAAAGCCGCTGCATCTGCAATTCCCTTTGCTGTTTTACAGTTGCTTCTGCCTCTGGGTGCGTGTTGAGCTCCCAGACAAGCGAAACAGAGAGACAAATGAAACAAAACCTGTAATGTCACTAGGGAAATGCCTTGGTTTTAGATGAAGTCTAGTGAAAACTCAATTAGTCTCCTTCATATGAAAAGCTGTGCTAGGACCTCTTTGGAAAAGCATCTATTTCTCTGGGCAGCCCTTAACGCAACGCCTGCCTCTCGTTCGCTTGTCCTCTGAGAGCGGTTACATATTTCAGCGGAGGGAAAATGACAATAACTCTGGCTAACGTGTGCGTTTCTTCAATCGCATTTTTGTGCTCTGCCGGAGCGCTGTACCAGCGAGGAAATGCTGCAGCTGAGTTATTGCAGGACAACCTCCGGGCTGCTTTAAGTCTCGAGCCAGCCGGCACAACCGAGCAGTGAAACGGGTCGTAAAAACCAATGGGGCTGGGGTTGCAGTCCCTGCGATTTTTTTTTAGGTGTCAGGAAAGTTTGGGTCACTAAAGTATGACTGAATCACGGCGGCTTTGACCGACGGACTGACGTTTGCCATTCTGACAGGACTTTGTGAGCCGCTTTGGCTAGCCGGGAGCATGACAGGTTTCGCTACCGCGCTAATTTCCACTTGGGAAAGAATCACCGTGCACGGAAGGGACGCGTGTAAAAGCAAAACAAGAGCAGTAAGCCACCCTGTTTTTTTTTCCAATAACAACACATCAATTTTAAATGCCCCGATGCCTTACTACGGCACCACCCCAGCACCCAAAATGCGGCAGCTTCTGCCCCGGACCCGCACCGCAGGCGAAGCCCCGTCCCCACGGGGGGCTCCCAGACCCACCGTCCCCGGGGACCCCCAGAAAACCCCCGTCCCCCCGCCTTACCACTCTGCCAGAAAACCGCTCGATGGCCCGCTTGACTTTGCCGTAGGTGCCTTTGCCCAAGGTCTCCTGCAGCTCGTAGCGATGCTTCAGGTTGTGCTTGTGGTGATGCCGCTTCACCCCCTGCTGCTTCCTCGGCCCCGCCGCGACCCCCGGCGACGGAGCCTCCCCGAGCGGCTCCTCCATGGCCGCTGCAGCCGCAGCCGCAGCCTCGCCACCGCCGGGCCCGGAGCCGCAGGAGGAGCAGCGGGGCTGCGCGGGGCTGCTGCTGCCGGGGACGGCCGCCTCGGCACCCTCCATGCCCGGCGGCGGCGGGCGCGGCTCTGAGCGCCCCGCCGGCCCCGCAGCCTCTGCCTCAGCCCCGCGCCGGCACCATGGGGCGCGGCGGGGCGGGGCGGGGGGCGGTGGCGCCCCGAGCTCCCCTCCCCTTTCCCCGCCGGCCCCGGGGGCGGCCCCTCCGCCCCGACACGGCTCGGCCCGGCCCGGCCCCGCCGCCCCCCGAGCCCCGCGGCGAGGCCTCGGCCCGCAGGGCGAAGCCCCCGGGCGGGCGGCAGCGGCCCCGCCGTGTGGCGCGGGCACCTGCGGCAGAGAGGCCCAGGGGAAGCCGGACCAAATTTAGGTCTGGAAAGTGTGGTTCGATGGTTCTCTTCTTTCTTTTTTTTTTCCAGCACTTTAATTTTCCTCGGTAGCCCAACGGGCGAGGGCTTCCTGTAGGGTTTCCATGTAATGGAACTCGCAGAGAAAACACGGGCACACCCAGCCCCTGCCTGGCCTTGGCAGGGACCAGCGCTGTCAGCCTGCTCCCAGAGCCGTTCTCGTGTAAAAAACCTGCCTGGGCCCAAGTCCTGCTCCGGTTAACATCCAGGCAGCACGGTGCCAAGGGCTAGAGCTGGCAGGGCCCTCACCTCTGCTTTCAGGAGCCCTGAAATGCAAATAAAAGTGTCATTTTTACACTTTTCGTCAATTTAGAGTAAGCCGGTTGTTTCTTTTGCAAAGACTTCTTGAAAACTTAAACCAACGCAGGCATATAAATTGGTGCCAAGGTTAGGATGAGTCAGATGTTTCCTTCAGAACAGCAGCCCTCCTCAAGCCCGCGGCCCTGAAGGTGGATGGCCTCTGTTGGAGGAGTGGGGAATTTGTGTGGAGTGCGATCACTTTGGCGTTTTCCAGTGTGTCCCCTTTGCTGGGCGGACGCAAAGGCCTTGACATGAGGGTCCTGGCCCTGTCTCCTCCCCACTGGCTGCCCTTCAGGTGCGGAGTGCAGCTGGGATTGAGCCATAAATATAACACAGAGACCCTATGAAATCCTTGGCTAGGCCTCGTGGTTGCAGTGATGTCGAGGCATGGCATTTAGGATGTTAGTAAGCCGATCCCTCATCTCGCTGGGGGAGCGTTGATGCAGAAGTTGCCCTGTATGCTGAGCTGATTTGTCTAGCTGGCTCATGGGAAGGCTGGGGTTTGTCAGAGGAAACTAACCCAGGAGCGTCAAGGTGATGGGATGATATCCAGAGACTGGGTTTGGTGAGGACTCTTGTTGGGCTCCTCTAGCTCACCGGCCTGGTGGGTAAGGCTGGCCTTCCTCGAGGTTTCTTCCTGAGGTGATGACCAGGAACTTACTTTTCTGAGGCCGCATGCAGCCTTAGCCCTTCTGACTTGATAAACTTGAAAACACAAGTTTCTTGGTAATTACCATCTCTGCACCTACATTTTAGGATCAGCAGAAGAGCCTGACTGGCTCAAGGCAAGTCTGTCTGCTGCAATATCCTGTTTCTGACAGGAGTCAACACCACGCTGCACATTTTGAGGAAGGAAGAATCCCGTAGTGGCCAGAGGGAAGTAATGCCTCCCACACTAGGTTCTTGATTGTTGAGTGGTAGATATTGGCTTAAGCCCTGGAGCTTGAAATGTAGCATCTCACAGACTGCATCACAAACTGGCTAGTCCAAAGCAGAAAGGGTAAGGGAAGCCTCATTCTCTGTTACTATACAAAAAGAGAGAGCTGTGTCCTCCTGTAGTCCCTCCCTTTGCTTTAGTTGTGGAAAGGATGACAAGTCTGTGGCCTTGTCTTTGTTAGAAATAAAACTATATCAGTAGCTTTCATATTTTTCATTTTATTTTAGAGCTCTGAAGCGCTACTGCATTCCTGCCAGCTGGCACAGGATAGAGCAGTGCCTGAGAGAGAGGGAGGTCTGCTCCTGTACCGGCTGCCTTCTGCTCCCCCAGTTTGAAACCCACTTATGTAGCACTTCTTGATCCGGGGGAATGCCCCAAAAAACCTCTGCACGAAGGAACAGAGGGCAGCACTGCTGCAAGGACGGATTGGCAGGGGAATGGGCTGGGGATGGAGCAGCACCAAGAGGCAGGAGGGAGCTAGGAGGGCTGGCGACAGAATGGTGCCCTTCTCTGGGAGAAGTGAAGAATTGTCCTGGCACATGTTCACCTCAACCCAACTTCACTTAAACAGGTTAAATCTGACTGTCGATCTCGCTGAGTGCCAAGGCTGCAGCAGTTTGTCCAGATGACTGTAGCAAGCGACTGGTGGTTTTGCACACCCAGTGCAAGCCCTGCTCCCAGCCCAGCTTGGAGCAGCCTGCATCCTGCACCAGGACCTGAGCCAGCCGACTGCGCCCTGGCTGCATGACCAGCTCAGGAACGGCTCCGTCCACCCAGAGGCAGCAGGGGACAGTCTCCAGCTAGGTTTGTCTCTTGCTGCCTGGAAGCTCCCTTGGGGTGAATGTGGTAGAGCCTGTGCCCAAGTCCCTTACAGCTCTCAAACAGCTGAAAAGCAATCCCAGTGATGAAAATAGGTTTCATTATGTTATGCTCACGAGCGTTGTTAATATTCCCGAGAGTATTCTCTTTTAACTGCTTGGAAGCGTACACCACCAGTTCCGTAAGGAAATATGTCATGAATCATTGCTATATGTTGCGATTGGACAGATACAAGGCATAATAAAATACCAGAAGCTCCAAAATGAAAAATACCAATTTTATAATGGAATAAGCACAGGTACTATGCAGCTTTAGAAATAATACTGTGCCTTTCAAATTTCCACGCTCTTAAATGTGAAGCCAGATGGCATTAAGCAAATTAAATGTATGAATAAAAACCGGGCATAAGAAACTTTCTGTGCTCATATGCAATAGCAATGGGATTGGAAAATAATGATAAATAGAGAAAGTGTATCACTAATATGTGGAAATATTTCCTTTTCATTTTTAGCATATTGTCAGCTTTGCAATCAGTATTATACTTGTCACTACGGGAATAAAAATCACTAGAGCAAATATTTAACCAGTGTCCTTCACAACATGTATAAGAATGCCAAGAAGTAAAAATCAGAGAAGAAAAGCAAGGCAATGTCAGAGTGGATGTAGAAAACCTTAAATAACGGCTTTTTTAGGTAATTTGCATCATTCTAGTTGTTCATGTCAGTGTAAAAAATGCAGTGTTTCATTGTTTCTGAAATAAACATTTGGCGAGAATTTCAGCTCTCCGAGTTTGCAGACACCACTAGGGAATTCTTCATTTCTGACATTGTTATTTTATGTAAATGCTTTTCCTTATTCACAAGAAGGAATTGTCCTCCCATTGAAACCAGTAGGCTTCTGCTAACCAGCTTCAAAGGAAATAGGATTAGGCTTTAATTTGCAAAACAATATTGGAGGATATGTTGTACCAAATCTAAACTATGCAGATAACTGTAATAACAACAATAAAACCATTGATTTCAGTAGGCTTATCTCCCTTAAGTCAGTGTGAGTTGGAGAAAAATCTTAAAAGATTGCAACATGTCAGCAATATAAATTTATCATAAAACTCAGTACATTTTTAGGATTATTTTTTGCCATGAACTTTCAAAACCACAATTTATTTCGTATCTGACATAGAGACACTCAGGATAAAAGGCACCGGCTTAATAACTTTCAATTAAATCTTGAAGTCTCCTCAAAATGTTTAATGCCTAGAATGAAATGTCAGATTCACAGAGCTGATGTTAATTCCTTCCATGTATTTAGCTGAAAAGAAAAAAAATAATCATGGGATTTCAAAGATGCTTGCTACAAATACTTATTTTATGAACTGAGGCCAGGTACTTGCTGTGCAACAATGACGCCCATTGCAGCGCAGCTTGGTGAGATGGTGTCATTTAAACATAAACTGACTTTTTGCTCGTAAGCACCCTTCAGTGTTTGTGTGAAGCTATTTTTATAATCGTCCTTACAAAGGTAGGCTTCCAAGGGGCTGCTGGAGAACTGAAATACCTTCTTTAACTGTTCTCTGCAACCTCTATAGAACGCAAGACACAGGAAAGGGGAGAAATGAGCATTGAAGGGATTCCTGGATACGATGGACCTGTATATGTAAAAGTAATATGCTGCTTGCTTAGGTTTCAGCCTGTCTGTTGAGCTCTAGTCTGCGCACAGAGAAACACATCACCAACATCTTAAAGTCAATTGAGTCGCTTTGACTGATGCTCAAGCAAAGCATAGCTTGCTGGACCAAGCTAAAGTGCTCAGCACTGCTCAGTCTGCAAATCCAAGGATGACAGAACTGCAAATATTTGGAAGATGCTGGCAGGCAAATCCAGAGGGCACTCTCTCAGCTGAACTTTCTCCTCTGTGTAAGTACACGCTGATAGAGAGCTTTTTGGTCGGATGAAGTGAAAGCATGTTAATGTGCTCCACTCAATGATAGGGATTATCCTTTAGAAAGAGAGGCGGCTGGCATCCATCTGTTTCCTGCAGCAGGTATCTGCACATTATCTGCCCTGACAGATCACATCCAATCCTCGAGATTGCACGCTTTATGGAAATTACAGGAGTCATGCAAGTTCAGGATTAAGACTGTAACACTCATTTTCTCTGTAGAAATCCCTGTAAAACTTTACCTTGATGAGCAGTGGCCTTTTGAGACATGGCTCATCCAGACAGTTGTGTGTCCACGAAGCATCTTCTAAAATTCCATTTCCAAGCCTCAGCCTTTGCTTCAGTGGCTTTAACTGAGAATTTAGGCAATGGCCACGTTACCATTTTTTTCCTGACCTTCTGGTTATTACTTCTACTGGTTGGTATGCGTTGTTGGAACATTCACAGCACAGAGGATACCAACCACCAGCTGAATTTACATCTCCAGATCTGAAATTAATTTACATATGCATGTGTGTGCCTGCATGCTGGTGACACACACAGAATTTTATCCATTTAACATTTGCTTTTCTATACTCAACAGTTTTGCATGATACCTGAAGCTCCCACAGATATTGCTGCGCTGGGGCACCCAACTTCGCTGACAAGTGAGGAGAATCTACTCAAACTGTGATGGAGAAAAAAATAAAATGTAGGGGCTGAGGCCCAAGGTCTCTCCTATTGCAGAACACAGGATGTCCAGAAGGATTAAGTACATGCTTTTCCTTCATGTGTTGCTTTTGTTTTTCTGCTCAGCTTAGATACTCTTTCAGTAAAGCTCTGTGATGGCACAAGTGTTTAGTATGCTATTTATATATTATTTTTATTAAATAAATGAACCATACAATTCAAACTACCGGCTTCCCTTCTACCCACTGAACATTAATCCCTTCAGGATTAAAGTCCACCCACATCAGCAGGCTGTAATAAGGAAACCCAACATTGCAGCTTTCAGCACCACTAGCAGGGAGTTGTGGTGGGCTAGGGTTGCTGGATCGCACATCTCACCGATGCAAAAGCAAAAAAGAAGTGAAAAAAAGTAATTAAGTCACTCAACAGCACACTGCCCTCATCACTTCCCTTCTTTGCCCTTGGTTGCCTTCCTTCCGCTGGGTTTTCGTCGATATTTTGAGAGATAAGCTGGCTGCGTTACATCAACCATCAGCACATCGGGCCACGTGTACACGGCTGGATCTCAGCCGGGATCACTTTGCCCACAGCTGGACTTCGCACGTGGGACGACCGCTCTCAGCATCGCTCCTCACACACGGATTCTCCAAAGTCTCACCACAACCAGTTGTCCCCCTGACACCATTTCTCAATGCCTCTGTCACCAGCTTCCCCGACGCAGCGGTGCAGGCAGTGAAGCAAGCAAACCATCTCAACCTTGGTTTTCGGCACTGCAACCCCAAGCCCTTAGACCTCAGCGGGGCCTGTGGGTTGTGGCGGAAAAGGGTGGAGATGTGCGGCCGCGGGTTGGGTTGGGGCAGAGAGGCAGCTGAAGTGGAGAAGGGGGAAGCAGCAAGCGAAACACAGCCGAGGCGCTCCCCGACTTGGGGGCATCCTGCTGCTGGCCCCCCGCTCACCTCAGGGAGCTGCACACCACAGGAGCCTTCACCCAGAGATGTTTGTATGGGAACGTAATGGGGAAGCGTGAACTTTTGCCGTCATGACCCCTTCATCCTGGATGACTCACGGATGAGATGGGGCAGATACATCCCTCCAGGGCTCTGGGATTTCCTGCCCAGTCTGATCGCATCGAGATACAACAGCCACTGGGCAGACCCTACAAGGAACGGTGCTTTAGCTTCAGCTGTGGCTTCTGTGTGGCACTCGTTGCACAGATGCCTGCGATGAGGAAAACCAAATGCATGTTTTGCACAAGGTGTTTGTGTTGGTGTTGAGGTCTGTGGGTCTGTGTCTGGGTTGTGCAGCTCTTTTCATGCAGCTATTAGGTGCATAACCGGTTTTCTTGGAAATACAAGGTTAAGGCTATTCTAATAACATAGAGAGTAAAAAAAAGACATATAAGTATCTTCTTTTTCTTTTTTTTTTTTTTTCTTAAATATATATATTTCTTAGAGTGAAGAAGCTTAAGCACAGGATATTTTGCTAAAACTGGTGCTGTACATGGCATCAGTCAGGTTTTAGATGATCATACCTTTGGATGCATTCATCTAAACAAGCTTTTCCCAAAGATTGTCACTGACCAGCAGTATTTGGGATAATGACAGCAAATCCTGCCTAAAATTGACCTTGCCACCACCTCCACGTTAGGGATGCTGTCTGGCTCTGAGAGACCACCCCCTGCCCCCGCATCTCTCAAAATTCCCCCTGAAACACTGGAATTGGTCATTGGGTGTGCATCACAGCTCCGCTTCATAACTGTGATTGTCTGCATTTTTTCTTCGCTGATCATTAGCTTGTCAAAGTCAAAACAATGCAAAATTAGAAAACACACTCAGCGCAGGGGCTGCCAGCTTCCTTCAGTTTTATTTTGTTTACTTTTCATTTGTCTGCAGCCACTTCCTGGCTTTGGAAAATAGTGTTGTCTATGCCTTGTAAATAAAATTAGGTCAAATAATAAAAACTGTTAATGACAGTGTAATCATTTTACAACAAGCAATTACGAAGATGTAAATGGAGTATTACAACTTTAGGATGTGTACCAGTGATACAGCGTGACTTCCGCAGGAAAGGACATACTCAGAAACCTGGAGCAGTCAAGTACAGAGCACAGTTAAATGGAAAATGAATCTGTTCATGTACAGAAGCCCAAGGATCTAATATAATCTTCCATTAGATCTTTTTAAACTCGCATCCTTTATGCCTATTTTCTAGCAGAGAGAGCTCTTTAAATCAATAGCAAATTGGCTAAGTGACAAACTTGATCAAAGACTCATGCATGAAAATTTCATTTCGCTGCCTAGGGAATTGCGAGGGGAGAGCTTTCATGGCTCCCTGCATATCCTTTGTGCTTCTAAGGCAGTAAAAAGGGAATAGCAAATGTCAAAATCCCTGTGGAGGGCACGAAGGAGCAGAGGATGCCACCCCAGGAGGACAGTAGCAGCCCCTCTGGCTCCGGCACTATCCTCACTGCTGAGCCCCCCACAGGGTGAGCGACAGGGCTGGGGTGGGGGTTAGGGTTGGGGAAGGGATGTGCTTGTTATGCTAAAGGGACAGCTCGTTTTATATTGCGCTGGTGCTGGCTGGTCCATACAGCAGCCACCTCTAAGCTTCTCCAGCCCGCATTGAGGCCACTGACAGTCACAGTTAAACAACCCCAAAAAGACAACGCAGGTCTTAAGAGGAGATGCAGCAAAAATCCTGCAGGGAGAAGCAGGGCAATGCATAGATACCACCAGCTTCTCCATGTCAACGCAAAGCACACAACACTTTGGCTAATGCTATGTGTAGGGAAGAGCTACCTTCCATATCAAGTCCGTAGAGGCTTGGAGAGGTTCCTCACTGTACTCCATGAGCCGTGGTGAATCAGAAAATCTGGCCCAGTGCCTAAAAACACTTTTAAATTTGTGTCTCCTTATCTCTCCTACAGAACTGGAATACTCTTTCCTGCCTCCCAAGAATTATACAAAAATAAATCTTCTCAGATCTGCAGAACGCTTTGCTGACACTAATTGTGTTATAAGAAAGAAACAGATTTATTTTCAATGGAACAGGACACTCATTTCTAAAGAACCTTTTTGAAGGTCTGTTATCAAGATGAAAAAAGCATCCAATTTTAATAAGAGGAGCAATGTGACCTCTGCGTATTTCCCATTGCTTTAGCAAGACCAAATCCTTCTCACTTTACTTCAGCTTATACTGATCTCCACAAGGGCTCCATGCACGGGAGGCTTTGCCGGCACCGGAGCCTACAAAGGTGACACCAGTTGGACTGCTTGGGATCAAGCAGATGGTGCTGCAAAATGTCTGAAAACTATGGACCTTCTCCCATCATTACCATGATACCACTTGAAGTCTTCTGTCTGATTCCTCCTGCTTAAAATATATATATAAAATAGTATATATATAAATACGTATATGTATATATATGTATAATATATGTATATACATAATACATGTAATTTATATATATATATATATAAAATAGTGCTGGATCATTGGAGAAGGCAAGCAAAAGGTATTGTGGCACATGTTCATTTTCAAATGGGTGAGTTCTCGTGGGGTGCCCCATCTCCTGCAATTTTCAGCTCCACTCAAACTGTGTAGATCACATACCTGATAGAGGGAAATGATTTAAACACACGTTTAGTGGAGAGATACGATAGATAGATTTCTAAAATTTCAACCTGACCACTGAAAATGCAATACTCGCATGAGAAAAGGAAAAAAGGTGCTTCTCGCCACATCGTTATCTAATGCCATCTCTGGGTAACACTCACGAAAGAGAGGAAACCTGCTTCTTTAGAAAGCAGAGCAGAGTAGACCCTTTCTGTAGCACCACCCAGTGGCTGACCACCTGTAGAAAATTCTGTGCAAAACAGAAGCATGCAGCAGTGCTTCACAGCAACACCTTACAAGTACTTTGTGGTATTTTTAGTGGTAAATATGATTTTCAGCGTGCAAAGCTGGATGCCAGTTGGGACTGAAGCCAGAGACAGAGTGTGGGTGAAGACAGTATTAGGCATACTGCACTCAAAGCTGTCAGAAGGAGACAGACAAAACCTGAACGCTTGTTTGTACTTACCGTGGGTGAGCGGATGTCTCGAGCTGTGAGTCGGGACCTTGCTGTGTTACAATACAGGAGCATAGCCCTTGTACCTATGGGCACAGACCTAAGAAAGGCACAGTGTATAATATGCCTCTCAACCATCTCGTCCCCCTTTAATTGTGGCACTCATCACTTGCAGACACCCTTAGGTCTCAGTCTATGACCCCCGCTTGCTGCCCAGCCAGAAGGGAGAGCACCAGGGCCTGTGCTCACCCTGTGAGGTGAAGCTTTACAGAGACATCTTTCAAGAACAGCAGCTGCCGGCGGTGTGCTTGTCGGACCCATCCTCCAGTGCTGCAAGGTACTGCAGAAGTCTAATGGGAATGTCTCTATCTGAAACGACGAGAAACAGCAGCAGACCAGTCCCCATCACAAGCGAGCTCGTGAGAGCTAAATAGGATTTTTGGAGGAGGAGATTATGCGCGGCTGCCACAGTGCTGGATGGGAGCAGCGGGTATGCAGCATGCTGAAATGAAGGCTACGTTGACCCTGAGGGAAAGGAGATAAATTGAGTCAAAACACACAGCAGTGTCTAATTTCCAAGGGATTGTTATAATCAATAAAAACCGTGTGTGTATGTGCACGGGTGTATCTGTGGTATAGCAAAGAGCAGAAAGCACATATATGAATACATATATAAATAATAATATCTACATGTACTTATGCATGTACACAGATCATATTGCTTAAGTGGCCATACAAGAAATTCTGTCAATATTAAACATCCTTTTATGTCTGCCTTGATGCTTGAGGGTCTGCAAGCAACCTCAAAGCCAAAGATGACAAGGAGCTGAAATAATGCTCTCTGTTAGCCCCAAAATGTAATCACGGTGGAGCACATCACTGTGCTCAAGCCAACGTCAAGCTGCCTGTTGTAGTACAAAGCTGTGCACCCTGCCATAGCCCTGACCATCTGCGTGCGTGCCATATTTAAAATGGAAAAAAGCCTCCAGGGAAAATGAACCAAATTCACCATGGGTACAAAGAGGCATGGTGCCTTTGAGGTCTGCAGAATGGATTTGCTTACACCAGTGATGGATTTCATACAGTGACCTTTGTTCTCCATGAAACCTCATTTCTCTTTGTGCTTGTGCCAGTGTGGCTCCACTCTGGTAGAAATAATACTAATTTATGCCAGAGTAAGTCACAGGAAATTTTTATTTTGCCTTCTAAAGACAGATGCTAGGTAATGACGTCCATAGCTGGTTTCCTTTCTCACTTCACTCTGTTTTTTTCTGCAGGTGCAGTGCCTCTGATTTTTCTACACTCACTTCAGATTTACCAAGCTTCAATGAGAAGGCAACCAGGCCTTCAGTGCCCTCATCCAACACCCACTCTGCAGGGGGGATGTTTTTCCTCAGTGCCTTGCCGGTGCTGAGGATTGTCCTGTTCCCTTCACAGGCATTTCCCTCCTGCTGCTATGAATGACCAGAATGAAGAGAACCTTCACTCTCCTGTGATGCAGTTAGCAAAAAGAAGCACACACCTGCTTGGCCTCGCTGGACCTAACCTTGCACTGAATTCCACCAGAAGCAGTTTTCTATTTCCTTAAGTTTTGCTTTCCTGAAAATCAGTGCCAGAACAGGTAAACTGATTTGAACTATCGACTTTACACAGGCTACTAAAAAGAGGCCAAGGCAGAAGAGACCCTAAGCATCACACCCAGCATGTGGTAGGAAAGGTTCAGGTCCCAGCTGCCTTCCTTGGGTGCTTGTCCCCTCACCCGCTGATGCCTTTTCCCCCAACAGCTCTAGCATTGCCCTCTCATCGGTTGAAAGATGAGTCCCTAAGGAGCCTAAGCTAAAGACACCCGTACCAAAGCAGAGGGCCTGATCCGGGCAGCTGTGCCAGACCGGCACCGATTCATCGCTCTTCTCCACCTGGCAGTCCAAGGGCAGAGCAAGAGGGCAGGGGGTTGCAGATGCATTTGGGACTCCTTGATATTCTCTCATAAACACCCAGAGTCCTGCCTCCTCCTCATGCTTGGGTGCATCCCACCCCCGTTGTACAGAAAACTGACTTTTGCAGAAATCCGAGCTGCTGGGGCCAGACAAAGACCAAAATTACATCTGCAGCTGCCCAGGAAGAGGCTTTCCCTGATGGGGTCACTACTGGGGACCTCTGATGGGGAGCTGCTCTCCCATCGCTTCCAGTTACAGGATGCTTCTGCATGTGTTTCTCCCCCTGACATAAATGACTCAGGCCACTCTTTAGCTGACATGGGCTGTCATGACCCTGCCAATCCAGTTTAGCTCCAGTTTCTATGCCCAGGTACCTAGAGAAAGCCTGGAGTAGCACTGAGAGCCTCAGAGAGGATGCTTTGGATTTACATGGGCGTAAAGTGGCACCAATGTAAGTGTGGAAAACAAAGAGAGATTTGCATCAAAAAGGAGCATATATGTAGGGCTATACAGTCCCAAGTTTTGAAAGGAAAAGAAACATAAAGCTAGTGGAAAACCTTTGTGACTACTGAATGTGTTTTATTCCTGAATCCCCTGTGGAACCATCAGTCCCTTGCCTTATAAAAGCAGATGCAACACGTTAGAGTGAAGGCTTTTTGCCTCACAGTAAGAGCACTAATGAGAAGTTTATGGCCAGTGAAGCCCAGAGGAGAAAGCAGGATTACAGAGGCAAAGCTCTGCCCCATTAGGTTAGGGAACCTCTGGAGCAGTGCCATAGACCAAGGGGATTTAAATCTACACATAAAAGCCTCTCATATCTGATCATCATTCACATTAGCACTAAATGGCCTCACGCTGATAACCTGACCCACTTAGTTGGTGGCTGCTCCTTCTGCTCTCTGCATCCAATGCTGAGGACAACTGTTCTTACCTGATTTTCCCTCAGTTCCCTTCTTTACTCCAATATGTTCCCCATGTCTTATCTTTGGGGATATCTACTAAACTGCAGTTCTCCAAGACAGCTAAAGACAAATTGCCTCCTCAGGACTGGCACTGGGAACGGTACTCAAACAGCACAATACGGAGCTGAGAGCGGGGGTGGTGAGGACTGAATCCCACTCAAGTTGCGGTGAGGTTTGCCAGCTTTGCTCTTCCTCGCCGCCTTTGAAGAAGCCTCAGCACAAAGCTGAGTTGAAGCCTTGCATGAAGCACAACGCAGCGCTCCTCCCGCAGGACAGAGAACTGCTTGTTGCTGTTGCAGTAGCTGAGCTGGGGGCTGGCAAGTAATCCCCAGGAAGAGCTCCCGTTATCCTATATAAAGAAATAAAAGGAAAATTTGGGGCACTGTCAGAAGATATTGTCTGAGTGTTGGAGACCTGTCCAAACTAGTACAGGCAAATCAGCTAGAAAGGTAACTGCAATATATCCCTGTATTTGTGAAGACTTGTAGATGCCCCCAGTTTTACTATTTTTATAAAAAGTGATCGATGATCTTCTTCAGAGAGCCACATACACTTTAGCAAACAGTGTGTGAATTACCTACGTGATCTCTTCATGTGCCACGGAAAGCCTGGTTAGCAGCAGCTTGCCTCCCCATGCATCATTAGGGCAGGAGGTGGGAAATTCTGCCTTGTTTGAGAATATGACCAGGTTTAGGGCGGCAAGAAACAGTTGATCAGCATGTCAGTTAGCCCAGAGATGGACACCGGCAGACCTATTCTACACATCTTAAGCAATGCACATTCTTGATAGACTATGGGATTGTTTTAACTTTAAAGTCCATTTGCATTGACAGAGAGATGAGAAAGGGCTCTCATGTCTCCACAAACGAACCTGCAGGATTAGAGACCTCAGCAAGACATCCCCTCCTAAGGATGCTTTGCCCTCCTTTTGCCCTCTACTGCTGTACTAGCGCATGAGAGCAGACAGGCACCACTGCAGCTCTGCACCCAAGTGTGCTGGGAAGGTTTCCCACAGCCACTTACATTTATGATATTTAACATTTTTAGATCATCATAATAAAGTGTCATTTCCTCTTGTTAGCAGGTATAAAAGAGGTACTAACCCTACTTTAATAACCCACTTGATAAGAGTGAAGTGAGTTGAACTGCCTCGAACTACAGTGTTTGTCTGCAGCAAATGCTCCCAATGAAATTACTGGGAGAAGGCAGGGAAAGAATGGGCAGACACTACACTTCCCTACAAATGCTTAATACTACAACGTAAGATTCTTCTCAACATCAGGATTAAAATTAAAGAAAACGGTTGTTTCAAGTAAACTTACTAGTTGAAGCTACATAGAGATCTGCCAACACACCCAAAACTTTTTCGTTGATTAATGCAAAGGAGACTCAAAAATGCAGCCGGCAGGAGTTTCATTATCAGAAATGTACGTATAATGACTGAGATCAAAATGCAGAAAAAGAATTTAAAGCCACACTCTAAATGCTGCTGTTATTTTTGAAAACAGGTTAGCTGATGGTCTTGAGTCTCTCACTGCACTTAGGGGCTTTCCCCAGAGGGGATTTTCCTTTGCTACAAGGACTTGCTCTGCCTTATTTTACTGGAAACCATGTGAAAAAGGGATTTCTTCTGCAGTAAAAGCATTTCAGCAGGCGCATTGGTGAGGAATGCCCAGGACTTAAATATGGGGAAACACATAGACGGCAGGCTGGAGCAAAGGGAGATGTAACAAGGCAACCTAAAAAAAAAAAAAAAAAAAAAAAAAAAAAAGGAGTGGGGGGGAAGCTAATTACAAACATCTGTGTAAAGCGTAAGGCAAGGAAAAGAAAATGGGGAAAGAACAGCGAGGCTCCTGTGGCAGTGACCATGGTGAGCTGTCGTGCCCAAAGCCACAGGCTGTGTCCTGCAGCATTTCTTGCTCACTGGAAGCTGTTTTTCAAGTCAAGGAGCGAGGCTTCTCCAACGTAAATGAAAAATTCCAGTCAGCAGAGGGTAACTGAAGCACTCTTAAAACAAAAGTGTCGTTGGAGAGGGACCAATAAATCATCTGTTAATGAGAATTTCTCATTTGCAGCAGGGAGCTCCTCTTTCCAGTCTGGTCCGGGTGTCAAGGCTGCCCAGCGGTCCTAGAAAAGCGCTGCAGCACTTGTTTGTCTTTACCCGGTATGGACGTCAGAGGGGTGCCAGCCATGTAAATTGGGGCTGGGGGTTCGAGATGTGTCGGAGGAGAGCCAGCTGTCGGCCAGAGCCCTCTTCTGGGGCTGTGAAGTGGAGACCGTCAGCACTTGGATGTGTTTCATTGCTTTTCGGGAGCAGGATAACTTTGTGTTACAGTGACATGGGAGAGCTTGAAAGGAACAATAAGCAGCACTCCAAAAACGCTTTTTAATAGATGTACTTCTTTTTATAGTCCAAATACTTTCCCAAATGGGGATTTAGCTCTGTGCAACCATTTGAAACAGCAGCTCTCTTACTGAATTACTTCTATAGGTAACGCAGTAAATTATACCCATTGTAATGAATACTAAATAGCAAACCTAAGGAAAAGCTTTGTGTAGGCAAGAAAAAGCAACTTAGGACCTGAACAAAGGCTAGTGCAGTAGCACTCTTGGATAGATGAAGCCTTTTCTCCACCTTTTTGAGGCTTGGGGTCAGACCTCCATGTCCACAAGAGCTGCACTACCCAGCCATGTTCAGCACGGAGCCAACATGCATCCTGCAGGGCCCAGGACCCCAAGACATTGCCATGAGGCACCCATTTCTCTTCCAAGAGTATTTGCAGAATGCCCATGACAACAGCAAGATTGCTTGCAAATAGTGACCCTCTAAACTGGATGAACAAATGGATGAAATCTAAATGCAATCCCCCAGCCAACCCTCAGAGATTTCTGTGGATTTGGAGAAAATGCACTGATTCCTGAAAGTTCAAGCAAGTGATTTTTCTCTTGCATTACACAGCTGCCAACACTTCTGGAGCATTTCATTGCAATGCTTAAAGTCCTTGATCTTCCTACATGACCTGAACCAAAAACTATCTTTGAGGGTTGTATTTAACAAATAATACTGGAGTTCCACTATCTACTGCCAACTTCATTTATAAGTACTCCCTGACCAAGCTGAGAGAGTGGACAGAAGAAATAGAAGATTCTTTGCCCTGGAAAAAAAAATTATAAACTAATAAAGTTCCCCAAACACTGGAAAATAGGTAGTGGGACTGGAGGCTGGAAAGCAGGAGGTATCCAGTCTACTTGGTCCTTGCAAATTTTGCTTTGTGACTGAATTCTTCACCTTCCTCTAACCTCTTCCAGCCTCAGACTACTCCAGTGATGGTGGAAATCAGCAGAAAAGGATCCGTCAACGTCCATGGGCCTTGGATCATATGCTATGAGAGGTGAGATCCCACAGAGGCAGGGAATGGAGGACGTGATAAGATGCTCTGAAGGCTTTAAGATGTCCTACCCCTGACTTGACCAGAAGAGGCTCCCCTAAACCCAAAGAAGGCCTCGAGCAGCCATCCTGCTGTCCCTACAGCTGCAGTGGCTGTAAACACCAAATGTCTGAGGGAGGAGGAGGCTCAGGGCTTTCTCCAGCCCTGCCACCAACCTGCAGCCCTTGGAAGGCTGGGACATTCTTCTGGGGTGTTGTAATGCAGTTTGATCTCTGAGTGCATTCAAGTACGGAGGACTTTTTCATGGGTCTAAGAGGTTATTATCACCTCAGTTAATTATCTGTAAGGATTCAGACTCCAGCAAACGTTAATTATCCTTCCATCAATCTCATGCTCACAAAAGCTTAGTAGGGATATTTTTAGCTGTACAAATATCTCCTTCCTGAATGGAAAAGCTGTTCTTTCTCGTGCACATCTTTAAATGTTAAGCACATTAGACAGAACTGAGTTTCTTTCCTTGCTCATAAAAAACATCCCAAGAATGCACAATACTTAACAAAATTGCTAAGAACAATGCCATCTTCAGACCTGAACATATGATGTTAGAAATCTGGTATGGGGATGAGATAAAGATGATCACAGGAGGGTGCTTGAAGTCCATATTTAATCCTACAAAATATGCCACTGGTAGAGCTGCTCAGTGCCCAGAGCACTCCAGCACACAGGTACCTACATAAGCCTTGTCACCCGGTGCCTGTTAGAAGAGGGCAATGGGGCTGTAGGTGCTGAGGTGGAGGTAACAACAGCTCCATTCACTCAGGGCACTACCTGCAGATGGCATTGGTCAATGTCCCTTT
Organism: Cygnus olor; assembly: GCF_009769625.2. Taxonomy (NCBI): domain Eukaryota; kingdom Metazoa; phylum Chordata; class Aves; order Anseriformes; family Anatidae; genus Cygnus; species Cygnus olor. The sequence goes on along the minus strand of NC_049169.1, from coordinate 58,076,759 downwards.
TGTTCCTAGCCCTGAGGGCTGTGATAGGATCTCTGAACACCTCAGCTGAAGGTACCAGTGTAGCAGTACTCTGCCCACAGCTCCAGGCAGCTGAAAACAACAGCATGGAGAAGGCCAAGCCTCAGTGATGTGCTTAATGATGAGCTTTGGGCTGTCCGTGCTGTTAATGTTTGCAATCTTCTGTACAGAAATAGCTAGTAGATACACCCTGAGGTCCAATCTGTTTCCCCGAGACCATAAACCATTTTGTTTAAGCCATAAACCATCTGAGTCTGTGTTCTCCACTTTGATAATGTTCTTATGCTGACTTGCCCAGACCTGGAGAAGCAGACTTCAAAAAGGAAAGGCTCCCTCAGTACGGGAAGACCTGCTGGCTATTAGGTATTTCGCTAAGCTGCTCTGATACTCTCGAAGGAGAGGAGAGGATTTTTGTAGCTTTAGGTACTGGAAATCATTGCTGGGTACATTACACATTTTCTGTGTGGCTTTGGGCAAAGTGCTTTGGCCCTGATTTTGTACCAGTAAAGGAAATGGGAGTGTAGCTATTGACTTCAGCGGGATCTGGATCACGACCCTTGTCCCGCCATAACTTCTAAGTTTCCCATCAGTACGTAGGAATTATAAAGGAGCGGGTTGGAAATTTTTTGCAGACCTCACTCTTCTCCATTTCCAGACCTCAGGCAGCGTGCAGAGGTCGTCCAGGCAAGGCTCCATGGGCTGTGCAGCCCTGATGCAGCCTGCTGCCCTTCCTGGATCTCTGGCTCCAGGCAAACCACCTTCAGACCGGGTCCTGCTCCCTTTTGCAGAGGATTATCTAAACTCAGTTGTTTAGATAATGTCTCTTGTAGTGCTCTCTGTAGATGTGTGGCTCTGCAGTGGCTAACAATTGAAGTGCTAAACTGGTATGCAGCTTCAAATTATTACTGTAAAGCAAGTAATGTTTAAACACCATATTCTGCATCCCCTAGCATATACATATTTATGGGAAGTTTTGTCAAAAGTGAGAAAGGAAAAAAAAAAATATTATCAGAACTTTATTTGAAAGCCAGAGCACTAAAAAAGTTTGAAAGAGTTTCAAGGTATCCCTGATTCATTCTGTGCTTGTTATGTTTTCCATCCTTACTCATAACTGTAGAACTCCATCCCAACCCCAACCTAAGCCGTATTGACAGGAAAGGATTATCCACAGGAATCTGACATATTTACATCTAGAGTGTGCCAAGGGAAAATATTTCTGAGTGGAACAAAGCCGGCCTTATTTGAACTAGCTTCTTCCTCTACAACTATGGATGGACACCAGGGTGGGGTGTAGGACTTATCTGGGTAATAAATATTTTGAGTAAATTAATTTCTTCTTAACAGGATATGTAGTAAAAAGAAATTGCTTCTCTGGCTTTTATTCCTCTCACGGTGAAATTGGAATCACTTGAGAAAAGATTTTTGCTGGAATGTTAAGCTGAGCATCTAGACAGCATCGCCTTGGAAAAGATCTTTAGGTGCACTATTTGCAGATCCGTATCAGCCAAAGAAACACCTGCTCTGTATGCTCTAATACGAAAAAACAAACAAACAAAAAAAAAAAACCAGAGTTTGGGGATCTCTTTGTCTTGGGTCTAGCAGGCTAAAACTGTGATGCTGCATTACCTCCAAATACCTCTGGGTTTTAGCACTTGCATTATAAATGCAGGAATTCTCAAACTCTGATCTTATAAACCGATTCCTGAGTTCCCTTTCTCTGGGCATGAGGAAGCTTTGACTGTTGAGAAGATAGATGATCTTGGGAGCTTGCAAAATGTTTCATACCAAGAAATTCTGGAGAGGTTTTGTTATGTGAGCAAACAGAAAATACACATTTTGCTTTTGGTGTGCATGGCAGAATTGCTCTTTGAGCATCTTTGGTCACTGTGGAGGAAAGTGATTGTTTGGAAAATGAATTGATTGGCATGCTCTTAGACCATCTCATACCAAGATTTGGAACTAAATGTTGAGAAAGTCCTGTGTGTAAATATTCTGACTCTGCATCTCTGCTACCTGCGAATACCTGCTCATGGCAGGCAGAGGATGATGATGGTTAAAATGCATGCAGGAGGGGCAGGGAAGCAGCAATGTAAGGGTACTTCAAGGACTAACAGGGATTAGCAAGCATCTCACAGTGCTAAATATCATATATGGGGAATATTAAAAACAAAACGGGGCAGTGCTGGCAGCACTGCGAGGGGATGCTTCCCTGCACACTCTCCTAGTGCAGCACCTCTCAGACCTTTGGGTAGTTTGAATTTGGCAGGTGAGTTCTTGAATCCAGTGAGGTCAAAAATATGGGCTGCAGGGGAAGAGAAGCACACTGTGGGACTGCCCCATGCTGTTCCTGACATGTGTAGACCCTGAAAGTCGCGGCCCAGGAGGGGGCACCAGCAGTGCTTTTGTCTGAACTTCCACAAGAAACAAGCGGGTTTTTCAAGAAGCAAAAAAAAAAAAAAAAAAAAAAAAAAAGTTTTCTTTTCTCAGAACAGTTTTTAAAGTATTTGAACGTTGTTTATTATTTGTTTCCTCCCTCTTTTTCCTTCAATCCTCCCTCCACTGTTCTCAAGTCTAAATGAGCCTAACTGCTCAATCTTCTCTCACAAAACATTTTACCTCTGCTATTGTCCTTTTCCTCTTCCAGAGTCTCCCCAGTTAAGCCGCACTGTTCCCGAGTGCCCCAGACTGGAGAGAGGATGTCCTTAACAGTGCCGAGCAGAGTGGAGGGCACACATGGCACGTTTTTAGGCTATTCTGGTGTTTGTACATCTCAGTAAGCCTTTTTTCCTGTAGTCATTTAACTTTTCTGCAAACTTTGTTTATACTCCCAGCTGAGTTATGTCAAATAAAATGGTGAAAAGATTAAACCACTAAGCCACGTTTCAACAAAACCTCTAACGTACACATCTACACCACCAGCAATCCCTTTTGCTGTTACAGGTTATTTCACTTGAGCCAGCAGCCTAATCCCTGCTGGGAGAAGTCTCTGCAAGAGCACCAGATTTACCTCTGCCAGGTTTGCTAGGGCAGAGACTTGGGCAAGTCCTGGCCAGTGTAATCAAGTCCTCAGTGCCCACGTGTAGTGGCTTCTCCACTGATAAGAAGCCAAGAGCTGAAAATGAAGACAAACATTAGTGAGCTGACTCGATCGATACCTCTTCAAGCAATTGGACGATTTTATCTGAAATTTGTGATTGAAGCAGTGTTTTATTCATGAACCACTGATAATGTAAAATGACGCTAGGAACAGACTATGAATGGCCAGAGATCTTCTGCACTGCTTTTACTGGAGTGTAAAAACAGTGGTAAAGGGCAGCACTAGGACTCAGTGTGCTCTGTGAGCATTTATTAGGGCATTGGAAGTGTTTGTGATACATGAGGTTGTCAAGCCAAATATAAAAGCTGGACCTCAGGCTTGCCAAGGGATCCTTGCAGCTGTGCCTGTCTCCAGTCACATTGTTATTTATGGACAACTATTTAGTAAAAAAAATAATTTCAATAGCGTGCCATTGAATTTAGGTTACTAGAACTGTAATTAGTCATTTTTCATTTAACCTTTGAGATCCAGTTTGGCCTTACTGTACTCTTGGTGTTGCAGCATCTTTATGCTCCCTCACCATGTGGCTACTGAGCTTCAAAGCCACTGCGTACTCATGGCCAGCTTCTGTCGGTAGGTTGTGTCAATTCTCTTTTAGATGGAAGGGCTTGTAGGCTCACCTGTTTTGTTGAACACATAGGTAGTTTAATAACATGAATGATTATGAACTCTCTATGAATTAGGCCTCAGGAACTACCAGGACATGATGATGCCCAGAGCCCTTTGCCAACACTAAGCAGTACGGGGCTCTCACCATTCCAAAATGAGAGATTTGGCTCTTGCCGTTCCAAAGCTACTTACATGGCAGACTTGGGTTCATCTCTGTGGGCAATCAAAATGAAGTCAGCCTTCCCAAAACTTTTAAAAGGCAGGTGTCCTTCATGGAGGTGTCACCAGCTTATGGCCCTTGCAGTCCAATGTTCAAAGCTATCCAAAAGGTACAGACACTTCGAAAATCTGATGTAGGTCCTTTCTGTACATTATTTCTGTTCTACATCCTCTAGGCATTGAGAAAGTCTTATCAACGGCATTCCTGGAAGTATCTGGCATTCCATTCGTTGCATAAATCATGTATTTCTCACCTCACAATGACCACCGCTGGCTTCTGAACATTACGTTCAACACCAATGCATTGATCAGGCTCAAATCCCATCTTCAAGAGCTCCTCTGTAAGCACAGCAGATAAACTACCTCTGTGTTCCTCAATGAAAGCTGAGAAGTAAAGGGCTTTGCCCCACCTCAGTGTAAAGCTCTGGTGCTTCCCCCAGGCCCTTTCCTGCACTGGAAGCCTCCTGGAAAACACTACATTAACTAAGCAGCAATCAAAAAAAAAAAAGGTGCAAAGAATATTCCAAACGTTTATTATGTATTAAAAATACCGCAAATAAGCCATACAGTTCGTTTCACAGTAACCTAAACAACATTGTTCAAGAACTTGAGAAGTCAACAGAGAACAGTGCAGTTCAAACGGTGACAACAGTTATCTTAATGCCATGGGTCCCTCCTTCTTTGCCAGCAATTCTTTCCTATTTACTGTGGGAACAACAGGAAATACAGTTCACTACCTTATTTACCTAAGAGAACTCCTTTTTACCTGTGCTGTTCCCACAAACACATCACTTTTGGGAAGTGCTATTTCTAGGAATGATTTTCCTAACGTAGTCAAAGTGCAGGCAGAGGTGGGCACGATGCGCACGAGACAGCGGTGGCCCCTATATCCAACGTCTCCATGTGCAGACACCTGTATCAACTCTTTGGATAAAGTTGAAAAGTAAACTTGAAAAGGAGGGATATTAGAAATTCTTTCCAAAAAGACAGAAAACCGAGAAAGTTGTGGAAGTGGTTTTAAAATGAACTCCAACACCTAGAGTATTGCGACACCTTTTCCTCGCTCTCAACCAGTTACTGGAAGGATCCTTCACCACCAGTGCCCCAGGCAGACAGACACCTGGGGACACCAGCGATAAGGAGTTGACCCAAAGTCCTGAGTGTGCAGCAATAGTTCAGGTCACTGACAGCTGTGTGAAAAGTACACATTTAGAAGCAATTCTGCTGATTTCATGCTGATTTCCCCCCTTTTGTGTTGTGAAGTGTAACATTATTATTAGCATGCTTGCTATACAGGGACACAAGAGCTGTGACTTTTGTCCTCCCTCAATCAAATTTGTGATCATTTTTACAGAAAATCCTGCATCACGGAGAATTAGGACTTTACAAGAAACAGCCTCATCATGTAAACAGCCCAAAAATATGACAGAAATATTACTGTACTCTGTTGAAACTTTCCCCCTCTTTCAGATGTCCTTGTTAAGCACTGATCTTCCTCACTGGCAGCTACAGATGCTGGTAAAGAAGCCTGCGATCATACAATAAATCTCTCCCGCCATGTGGTGGAGCACCTCTCTCAGGTCTCATCCCCAAGCAACACCACTTACCTCAAACCTTTCCTTACTGGGGGTCCAGCTAATGCCTGTTAGCTCCACAGTACAGATTACGGGCACACAGAAACGTACTGCAGCTCAGCTGGTACCTGGTACTGGCTCCATGGCTGAGCCCCAAACTGCAGAAACAGATGAGTTGCTTCAAACCTGGTCCACAATTTACCAGTAGCAGTTTCAGACAGGGTGATAGGTTTGTTCTTTTGTTCCTTGAACCAAATATATCACTAAAATCGTCAGTGCATATGGCACTTCTTCATACCAGAACAGTTGTGGCCCTTTGGTGTGGGTTATATAGTGTCCTAGTGTGAAACACCTTAATACCGTTAAATATGTGCCCATGCTAATGAGGCTGTCGTGCCTTAGTTACACCACTACAGTTTCAGCGGTACAACTTTACAGAGAAGAAGAGCCCTTAGAAACTCAACCCCCAACTAAACTCATGTTTTCTTAAAACAAAATAGGAAAAAAAAATTAAAAAACTACACCAAAAGAGAAATAAAGGAAATAAGCAGAACTGTCTCTATTATTAAAGTATTCTTATTCTCTTTGGAGGTATCAAACTGCTTTTAGAAAGAGTAAAAAACTGGGCATACAAAAGCTATTTTCTATAATCCAATATTTGCACAAGGAGCACTGCTGCCTAAACTTTTTCGTGTATTTTTTCTACTTTCACAAACAATCTTTCCAGATCATTCCTCAGGTCATCTATTGAGCTCTTCACAGACTCCAAGTTGTTCTCATTATTTTCAATTTTCACGGAGTAGGAGACTAAACTATCCACTGCAGTTCTGATCATTTTCAAATCTGAATCAACCTGGCTGACAGAAGATCTCAGTTCATCTACAGAGCCTTCCACAGAATTAAATTTTTCAAGATAGCCTTGAGAATGTGCTTGATCTGTCTGAAGATTTCCTTGGTCCAACAAAGCACTAATTTTCTTCTGGACATCCTGAAGAGCACCAGAGGATGGCAGGTCACTGATACTTCTTCTCAAGTTCTCTACGTCATTGTACAGTGAGGTCTGTGATTCACCTAGATTTTTGAGAACGTCTGAGACTGAAGTTACGTCCATACCCGAGATTCCCTGAAGATCACTCATGCTTTGTTCTAGAGTATTGAGCTTATTCTCATACTCTGCCTCCTTAGAAAGGAAAGACTGCAACTTTTCACCATGCTGAGCTGCAACAGAAGTTAGAGACTCCAAGCTCTCTTCTATGTGTCTCAGTCGAGACTCCAGTCCTTCACTGTTCTTTTCAAAAGTTTCTAATGCTTTTCTGAAGAGTTCATTTTCTTCCCATTTGCTGAGCTCGGCTTTAACCTGCAGTAAATCTTCATCAAGTCTTTTAATGTCACCAGGGAGATGCATAATAGAATCCTCTGCCCTCAGAACTTTCTCTTGTAAAGCTTTTAATGAGAGGTGTTCAGTGTCTGCAGCCTCTTTGAATTTCTCATGTTCCTGTTTGAGGTTGACTAACTCTTTCACTTCGGTATACACATCAGACTCCATGGAGTCTATTGTGCTCTTCAAGGTCTCTATGTCCTTTTCTTTGCTTTGCATGGATGCTTGCATCTCATCAAAAGCATCTTTTAGCACCTTTATCTCATGCTTATACACATTTGCTTCTTCTAGTGAATCAACCTTTGCTTTCATATTGTTGATTTCATCTTGGCTCCTTTGCTGGACTTCAGTGAATACAGCAATGTTATCATTTATAGACTTGGTTAGCTCTGTTAGTCTCTCTTCCACTGTGTTTTCCAGCGATGTGAAGTCTCGTTCCCTTGCATCCTTCACCATGTGGATGCCATCCGACAAGTCTTTCAAAATTTCATTTTGCAGCTTCTGAAGCACTTCACTGATCCGGTTTATTTCACTCTCCCCTTGCTTAACAGCCTTCTCAGTAACCTCCTGCTTCTGCTGAGCAATTTTCATCATGGATTCAAAATCCCCAAACGTGGCTTGAAGGGACCGCACCTAAAACAGAAATCCTGTTGGTTAATATTTACAGTCTCATCCTTACCAGCGTCCTTACCATTTGTTTCTAAGATTCTTATGGCCCTCACTACCATATTAAACAATCACTTTGCAATCCATCACACTCCCTACCTGAGATCACTCTATAGCACACAGATCCAGGAGGTACAAAAAAAGCCAGCATGAAGAGTCTTAGGTGATTTATAGGCCCTAGATCTATAGGTGCACATACCTTCCACTAAGGACCCCTGGCCCTCACTGACCTGCCACAGATTATCCAGGAAATCTGTGGAAGTGAAAATCAAGCTCAAGCCTCCAGAGTTTGCATCTGGACTCCTGAGCTATATGATTCCTTGGGTTGGCTCTACGTACGTACATAGGCTTAGAACAAAGCTGTAGCGATGGCCAAGGGGACTCACTGGCTTCTGTCTCAGGTTAATACAGAAAGCTGTTACCACTGGGTCGGGCGTGCTATGAAGCTTCCCAGTCACAAAAACTCTCTTTACCACAGTTTTAGTGGCAGAAACAGGGAAAAGGGCAAGGGGTGAGCAGCTCTTGAAGTTAAGATCCAGGCACAGCAACAGGGAAGCATGGATTACTTAATTTTAGGACCAAGCAGAGTATCAGACTCAAGACTGTTGAGAAGTCTTTTTGTGCGTGTGTGGGTTGTATTTTTCTGAAGTTTGTAAAGCAGTGTAAGCACTCCCGCTGGCTGCAACAGGAATCCATCACGAAGAAAATACCCCAAGGCTTTGGCAGGATGGCAAGTGCTGAGTAATGCATGTTGCCTTGCCTCATGCTACTCTCTGTGTCTGAGGGGTATATTAATCAGGCATGCCACATGGACTGCCATGTTTACTGATTAGATACACAGCTGGAGGGGTGGTTTTATTTTATAAATAGAAGGAAATATACTTTATTTATTCCTAGAAAGAAATATACAGAGACTTTTCTTTTCAACTGAGAATGGCTCCAGCAATTCCCAGGCAGCCTCTGAACCTAGAATTTCATCTCAGAACACCTAACAGGTTTACTAATAAGAAATTAAGTTATTTATTTGTATTTTTGCAAAACTTAATTCCCTGACCAAATCCTCATTGTTTTTAAGGGAATTCTACATGGTGAAAGAACTACAGAGCTTGGCTGTGAGACTTGCTCTTGGTTTGAAGGATCCCCAAAGTTTGAAGAATACCCATAAAGATTACTTCCTTTATCCCCCTCTTCTGTAAAAGGGTTTGCAATAACTTCACATTCCCTATACTTGTATTCTGTAGCGCTTGCATAGGAAACTAGAAATGAACCAAAGAGGGGGAACAAAGAAAGTAATTCTGCCATACACATTGCAGCAGGGCAACAGCCATTACTCTGACTCATCAGCCTCACTTCCACTACATTTTAGCTGTCATTCATTTTGATTTTTTCTGCATAGCATTTTCTGAATGACTATAAATGGACTTCAGAAATCTAGAAGGAGAGTGCATCAAAGTTCTTCTCCCTGTCTTATGACAGAATTTATTTTCTTTGACACATCTGAACCACCAAATTGAAATTTGCAACTAACCATCTTCAAATGTCTGTCTAAGAAAAGGCATCAGAAATGGGCAGGGGACGCCTCTAGAGTGGCAGGAGACCTCTGCTGCCGTACAGAGGGAATCCAGCCCTCCACACTTATAAAGTACTTTATACGAACTTGTCCACTACATTTGGGCAATGCTCATGGTGTAAGTTGGAGCTGCTTTCCTATACTTCTACGTGGGCCAGCTGTTTGAAGACCAGAGAGCTCTGACATAATAAAATGGACCCGAATCCTCTAACTAGACCAGCTTCTAATCTCACCTGTCCGAGCCTATGCTGAACTCACCAAGAGCCACCAGGGCCCAAAGCAAACCCCTCACAAGAGGAATGTAAAACTCCCAACTTCAAAGTAATAGCTCATCCCCACTGTGCGGTTGGCTTGTGCATGCACCTACTTGTGAGTTTGTCTGCTTGCTCTTTGTGGCTGGCAATGTTTGAAACCATAGCCCTTGAAAAGTTTAACATCATAAACAGCACATAAAAATATAGCTATACCTAACTTCTACGTCTTCTCTAACTGGTCATACTACCTTGTATTCAAACACCAAGCAACCTTGGCCTCTCTGAAAGCTGTGCTATATTGAAGACTAAATTTCCACATCATTTCCTTTCTCCTCCTACTGCTGATGTGTAAAACAGATGAGCTTATATAACACTTAACTCCTGACAAAAGCTCTCTGCAGTAAAAGAGTAAAGGGGAAAGACAGCTCCATATGGCAGCCTGCACTGACAGTACCCTCTAAGTACAACGTGGGACCCCACACTTTTTTACAACAGAGAAATAATGGTCTCTTCTTCCTCAAGTGCTCTCTTCTGCAAATGCAACTCAGAGCCACAGCAAACAAAGCTTTCAAGGGTTACATCGAAAGTCTGTTTTATCTTTCCCATCTCTTATTCTTGTATTACTGTATGTCTCACATCAGCCATCTGCTATATACAGGAAATCAGTTTCAGTTCTCTTTCAAAGTAACTATTTATAAACTTACACTATACACCTCTCTCTTATAATATGCAACAGATACCTAAGATCTTCTGCAACAATGCAGAGACACAGGCAGCAAACTGCATCCATTGCTGTGCTTGGATGAGCTTATATATTGCTCATACATCTGGCTTCTATACTCGTGTACTGTAATCTTACATCCTGTTCCCTGCCGTTGCAATTTCTTCCATCCTATAAAGAGTGTAAAAAAATGCCTTAAAAACTGGAAGGAAAAAAAAAGTTTAAAAAAAAGTGCTGGTTCAAATCACAGCGCAGTCATCAGCAGGGAAAACAAAAGGATTTAAAAATCACCTTTGGAAACACCACTATGGCCCTGCATTCTCGCAGCAGCCCTTCTCCCCTCCAGGACTTTTCCTTTTCCCCCCCATGAGAGGAAGCGCCGTGGCGGATCCCACAGACTCCACGTGTGCATGCTGCCGTGTTTCCGGGAACGCCACGGGGCGGCGGGGGGACCCTCGCCAGCACCAGCCCTGCTGTCCTGCCCTGTCCCGTCCTCCTGATGGGGCCCAGGCCCCTCAGCCACGGGGACTGGGGTGTCCGCAGGGAGGGGGCTTACTGAGCACGCAGCAGTCAAGCTGGGACAAGAATCTCCGCGTCTTTGATCTGCTTGAGTTGTAACTTCACCTACTGCTTGCAAGCCCGTTTACCTACTCCCTAGACTGAAGCCTGCTATGTGCATTTTGCTTGATTACACGCTGTCACATGCAGTGTGTTTGACAGGTTTCGGGCCCCTTAAGACATATCCCAATGGGAAGTGCCACTTGTCAAGCTCTAGCTCGAGGGCCCACAGGGCCTGAGCGAACAAAACCGGGGGGGAAGGAGCGCTTCCTTCACATCCCTCAAGCCACTCTCTGCCAGCAGCTTCACACCCCTGCTATGGCTGCGGCGGCCTCGCTGTCCGTGCAGGAGATGGCGGCAGGGGTTGGCAGGCGTGTCAGGCCTGTGCTGCGCTGCTCTGCTGGCACTCTTGGGTTCCTGGGCAGGTCCGCTGCGGCTCCTGCCACGTCCAGCCAAAACCTTCAGCCTCTCTGCGTGCACCTGCCCGCCGGACGTGGCACCGAGGGCAGGCCATCCCTCACCGCGCTGCCTTTGCACTCGCGACGGGACAGCGTGACAGGAGATGACTGATGGTCAGTCTCGCACCCGCGGGTCCCACCGATGCCCGGGCATACGGAAAATGGCTTCGTGCCCCAGCCAAGCCGAGCAGGGGCCGGCTGCTGCCTGGGCTGCCCCCGGGGCCACGTTTGCACCCGCTGGGAGACACCCAGCCTCGGCTGGTGCCTCTCGCCCGTGGCGAAGGCTCCTTTCGGGAGGATGGAGCGGGGACACCTCCCTGCCTCCCCGGTCCCCCGCCACCCTACCTTCTGCACCACGGCGTCCAGGGTGGCGGCCAGCTCCTGCCGCTGCCTGCCGGAGGCCTCCCTCTCCCGGGCGCTCCGCCCGACCTCCTCCCGCAGCTGCCGCACGTACCAGCCGGCCGGCAGCGCGGCGCCCAGCACCACGGCGGCGCCCAGCAGCAGCGCCCAGCCGCGGCGAGGACCGGAGCCGGAGCCGGAGCCGGAGCCGGAGCGGTTTCCCCCGCCGCCGCCCCCCGCCGCGGCCCTGCCGCCCCGGCCGTGGGTCGCCGCCGCCGGCTTCTTGGCCGCCGCCTCCTCGGCGCCGCCGGGCTGCGAGCCCCGCTCGTTGGCGTTGGCGGCGGCGGGCGGGCTGCCCCCCTTGGGGCCCCGGTGCTTGGCGGACGACATGGCGGGACGAGAGGGAGAGGGAGGGAAGGAGGGAAGGAGGGAAGGAAGGAGGCTGCCGCGGAGCGATGGGGCGGGGGCGGCGGCCGGGCAGCGCCGAGCTCCCCTCCCCGCCCCGCCCCGGGGAGCCGCCACGCACACGGGGCCGGGCCCGGCCCGAGGGAGGCAACGAGGGGGGGGGGAGTAGGGGGCGGCCGCTGCTCAGCCCCCGGGAGACGGGGACGGGAGCCCGGGGGAGGTGCCGGGGCGGGGAGCGCCGCCTGCACCCCCCCGAGGACCGAAATTCCCTGCAGAGCCCGTGAGCTCTGAGCACGCTCTTCGGTCTCCCCACGTCGGCGCGGGCCCGCTGCATTCATCTTCCCTACCGTGTCCCAGCCAGGGCAGCAAAGGCTGACAGGCCTGTGAATACAGGGTGCCACAGTAAACAAGATACCGTACCCCAATCTCTTGCTCCAGGCAGGGCCAGCCCGCAGAGCACAGCCCCCCAGTTTCTTCTCGGTGCTCCCAGTTTCTCTGCTTCTCGTAAGGAGGCAGATGGAGAGGGAGCTGAGTGATTGGGATGTGCTGGCGTGGAGAGGAAAGTGAGGATGGAGAGAGCAAGGCATCGCAAAGGGATAAGGAGCTGGCAGAGGAAACTGCCTGCTGTGCGTTGAATTAGTGGTCGCGTTGGGGGAAAAAATGCATCTGATCATGTAATTGTAGACAATCCTTGCACAAGAGAACTGGGTGGTCTTGACGCTGCAGTTTTAGGGCACAGGTGGTAGAGGGCTGAGGAGTGGTACTCCTCACAGTGGGAAAGGGAGGAGGATGTGCCCTAGACCTGTGCTTGCGTGGATAGGACGTACCAGAAAGGAGCTACCTTAAAACTTCTTTTGAAAATCTCTCAGATTTTATAGTATCACAGAGAGCTGCTTAAACCGTTTTCGGAAACTTAGTAGCTGTATCTTCAGTTGTTACCATGTATTTTGTTGACTGTAGAAACTTGGCAAAAAAAAAAAAAAAAAAACACACACAAAATCAGTCCCCCTCTGCTGCATCTATTGCTTTGTGACAGACTATAGGACAGATGATACTGCAGAAAAACTTAAATGTGTAAAAAATGTGCCTTGAATTCATCAGTACTGCACCTCATTTTAAGTTCTTTAGCCCTAACTGGACCGGTTAACATAGTGACTCTTGTCTGATAGGCATTTAACCTCTCTGCCAGTTCACTAAAAAATCTGATGATATTTCCGGTGTAGACCTCTCAGTGTACCCGTAGTCAGTGATGGGTTACAGGGAGAGTTTTTTGGTAACATTTTAGGTAGAGGTGTCCATTTACATAAAAGCATCCACACATCACACACAATGCAAGGTGAAGGTGGTCACCGCATCTGATTTTTGTAACTGTGGGTTACAATCCTGGAAGTGGGTCCTAATTTTGACAAAAAGGAACTGATTCGTATTTTCTTTTAGCCTCAATGGGTACCCTGCAGGCAACAGCTATACAGACTTCTTTATATACTTGGCCCTCTTCAGTTCTTGAACCCTCTGTGCTGATTACTGTTCACTGCTCCCTTTGAAACTGGAAGCAAGCCTTATTCTGTTTCAGAGCTGGTAAAGGAGAGCTTGGAATCAGGTGGTGTCTGCACAATGCTGCCTGCTTCCAGTCCTTGGACCCAAGATTCTGGACTCAGGACAGTGTTGTGACAAAGTGTCCCATGTGACAGTTTATAACTGGAGAATCCTAAATATAAAAACATGCTAAAAAAATCTTCTACATTGGTTCATCCCAACACTTACCTATGCTTCAGACAGAAATGAGAGGTAACTCAGTTTTTAACACTTCCTTCCTTCTCTCCAATAGACATGCTGACTAGCTAGGGTATCAGAATGTACTCTCAAGGATTTTTTTTTTATTATTTTTTTAATTTCATCACCAGATGGTGAACAAAGTAAGCTAATTCTATATTGCCCCTTTCTTTCACAGTTATTAGGAGAGAGGCTTATGTGGTAGCCCTGTATTAGTGCCTCTGTCTTGTGTTTTCTAAGGAGGTTCACAACTAGTAACAAGCAAAGCAATAATGGATTTAGACTCAGGCTAAGAGCAAACAACCAGTAGACAATCAGTAGTAATGGTGTTAATTTCAAAAGGATTTTTGAGGGTTTGTTTTTTAAGAACAATGCAATGAAAAGCTCTTGGCAGTTGATTACTCCTTCAGGCATGTTACTCTTTTTCCCTGCATTTTAGTATGTCTTTGTACAAAAAGCTAACTTTGAAAAAGACTGTATTCATGTCTGTATCTGTAATGTTTGCCTGTATTGAAGATCTGTGTGGGATGAAAGAAAAGAGTAATTCTGTTCAAGACATAGAGTCAATCAATGAAAATAAAGCTTTAAAGCTCTACTTAGGTTTCTGGGCAGAAATCTCTTACATGTAGTTTCAGTGCTTCTAAGACATTACAGAACGTAAGTAGCAACAAGCTCCTTCCAGTTCTGTCTGTACCTAGGCTGTTGAACTGCTAGTGCCAATTTGATTTATTTCCTTCTTGTGCTTTTTTGTTATTCTGAAACGCATTTGCTTGCCAAGAATCATTCCATGACTGGAAGTTCATTACATATATATGCAAGCCATAACACCTTGCAAGATAAAGGCTTGGGGTGCTAATTTGTCTGTTCCTCTATTTGATCAGAGAAAAAAAATCCAATTGAGTCTTGTCTTGGAAGACATTTTTTCTTGGTTTTTGCTTTGATTGCCAGTACTTTTTTTTTTATATATATATAAATTTTAGGTTGAATCTTCTTCAGAGACAGTGGATCCTAGACCCAGGCAAGATTACAGCCCCAGATCCAGTACCATTCAGGGACTGCAGGTTACAGGTGCCACAACGAATTTAGCTGATTGCCCTGACCCTAGCAAGGAGCAGAGCCCTCATGCAGGGTCAGTAGGTTGTCCTAAATACCTGCCAGAGGTGGCTGGAGGTGATACAGGTGAGCTTGCACTGAAATGGTTGAGTTCTCGGAATAGTCTCTCCTCCTCAATGCAGATGGAGTAGAAATCTTCAGCAGCAAATGAAGCACATAATACTGGAGTTTCCACATTAACATCTAGACACAGCCTTAACAGTCATATACTTTAGGATAACAGGGATCTCAGATTTCTGTTTAGGAGGGGCCTAGAAAAGCCAGGCTTTGTAGCAGTACCCTAAGACCCAGGATTTTTGGTCTGTAGCAACTTGTTTCATAGAGTTTACCATATGAATGGAGACATGGGCATACCAGAGACAACAGTCAAGAGGATTATCAGTGTTAGGCAGCAAAGGATGTAAGTCTGTTTCAGATAGTAAGGCAGTGTAGTTAACTGCTATACTGTTTCTCCTTCTCCAGCTTGGCAGTGACAAAGACTTAACTAAGGCTTTTTCTCACCAAGGAACCAATGCAAACTATTTCTGAGCTAGAATATAATTCTACAGACAGCTTCTCATTGTATTTGACACAGTGGGCCAAATTCCTTTCCCTCTGTATAGAAAGAGTGCTGAGGGGAGCGTGCATTAGGAATTTGTTGCAGTGGTAAAGTAGCAAGATGCTGCAGTCTGGCACAGTTGGGATGTTTACTGATGTACTGTTTTCCTTCAGAAGTTTCAATATTCTGTTTTGCCTCTGTGTGAATTTGAGGCTAAATACTTCAGTGGGAAAAAGCAACAATCCTGTTTCATTCTCACAAGACTTATTTCTCCCTGGCATACACGAAAATCAACTGAAGAGCAGGCTGAGAAAGCATCTTTACACCTGCTTTGTAGACTTTTTGTCTCACTCTTGAGCCTATTATCAAATCTGGGCCTGATGTTCTCAGTCAACCCAGAGTCTTAACATCCATCTGTTAGCACTAAAGCCAGTATGCCTGGCTCAGTTATTAGGATTAGGACAAAATATCTTGTGACTTCAAGTTATGTTCTCAACTTAGTTGTCATGGGCCCTGGTGTAAACAACACGCCTTGTCTTTTCCCTCTCCTCCCACTCTAACCATCAGTTAGCCACATGCTGGGACATTTCTGACCTGCAGGGCTAGATGCAGCTGCCCTTCTTACCCACTCAGTAGCTGTGCTGCTATTGGCAGGATAAAACAGTGTGTTAATTGTAGCCTTTATTGCCTCTGCTAGTTTTACTGATAACAGTAAGGAAAAGTTATGATGTAACTCGCTGCAAAGGCTGAGCACACATTAGTCCTTCATTTCAAATACCAGTGGTTCTCTAACGAAAGGCCAATAATTAAGACCAAACAGAGACACAAGTCTAACTTTTGAACTTGTACCTGCATGTCCTATATAAGATACAGACACTGATATTCTTAATTAACTAGAACAAATTTAAGGGCTGCAAAATTATTTTCCTGGTTGACATTGCAGAAGCCGCAGACGATAAGAAATGAGTGACATTTCTCTGTGGAGCAAATCTCCACAGTAGGTAATTTATTTCAAGATCTATATAGCGGCCTATAGCTTCACTGTCTCTGGACAGTGAAGGAACTGAAACCAAAAAGGTGGCTAAGTGCTGAGTACTGTAGTGTCTAACTTATTCTTGGCTTTTGAACTGGAATCTTTAAGCAAGTCCTCAGTGCCTTTGTGATACGTACAGACGCCTCTGTCTCTCTGTAGAGCCATAAAGAAAGCTAGGTACTTTAGAGTGGTCTCCAAAACAGCTAATGTGCTGTGGCAGAAAGGCACTGCTGTGGCTAAAATAAAATGATGTTTTAAAGCTATCCCTTTCTGGAACATTTTTAGAAGGCTGTGGCTGGCTTACAGAGGGAGTACACAAAATGGACCCTGAGTGGCCCTGGTGTTTGCTCCAAGTACTATTTGTACAGTTTTAGATGATACAGCTGGTTAACTAACAAAGGGCATCAGCAGTCCAAAGTGGATGGAACAGATAATAAACAATGTCTTTGGAAGTGAAAACAGCCCTGCACAAGGTTGTCCAGCTGTAGGCTGTCACAGACTGTCTCCTCCAAAGCTCGTATGAGCTTGTCTGATTGTCATTGCCACGTGACATGCAAAAACTGGGGCAAAGTAGTACAAATGGTTATTTAAAATACCGTCTTCCGTATGGAACCAAGCGGATTAGCCTGTTGGACTTAATCCCATTTAATGTCTCTGACGGCTGGACTCAAGGCAAAGCAGCAGGGCTTACAGGTGCTCTGCATCTCTGCGAGCAAGCACTCCTGCTGGAGCAGGACCCTTTGCACTCGCACGGACAACCTGCATTGCCCACACATAACCTTGCTTTTATAGCAGAGGGTGAATTAATAGGACCTACAGTGGGCTTTGGTCTACACGAACACAGTATCTATCCCACACAGTTCTTGTCACGTGTGCTAATGATGACCTAAGTGTCTGCAGGAGGGTGAGCTCTGCGTCTTGACGACAAGCAGGGCTTGATTTCATGAGTACCTGCCCCAGAAATGACTGCCAGCGTTTCGCCCTCCATGTTTCCCGGTAGGCGAGGCGCTGGCAGCACAGAGCCCCTGTGACAGGACTCGGTGATGACCCTGACAGGGTCATCACCTGGGGGTGCGTGAGCCTGCGGGGTGCCTGAGGTCAGTGCGTTAATCAGCGAGGCATTTGTAATGACAGCGCTTTCGTGCTTCGTGCTGCGTTCCTCAGCGGCTGCTAACCAGGCCTCGCAATGCCACGGCCGTGAGCAATGGCTGACTGAACGCCCCGCGGACCCGAGCGCAGCTGCCCCGAGGTAAGATGGCGGGGGGGTGGGCAGGAGCGGGGGGGGGGGCAAGATGGCGGGGGGCCTCACCCCCACGGTCGGGAGGGCAAAGCTCGTTAAAGCTTCCTGGGCAGCCAAGCGAACAGAGAGAGGGCAATACTTCGCTGAGGCGCTGCCCTTCCCCTGACGGCACGGGGTAACCCCCTCCCCCGCTGCCCTCCCTCCCCTGTGGGGCCGGAGCGGCCCCGAGAGGCAGGGCTCAGCGCGGTGCCCCCGCCCCGCGCCGGGGAGGGGCAGGGTGAGCGCGGACCGAGGCGGCTCTTCCGTAAACACCGGGCGGCCCTTCCCCGCCGGCAGCGCCCATTCTGCGCTTGGGGGGGGAGCCCCGAAAGAGCTCTCCCTTGTCACCCCCTGCTGCTCCTCACCTGCCGCTCGGGTCGGGGCACAGCGCGGGGACCGGCTCCGTTTTTATGCGGGAAGGGAAGGAAGGACCTAAATCGCCAGGGCTCTTAGCGGCTGGTGGGGAGGACGGCGTTACACAGCCCCGCCCGAGATGGTCGCGCCCGGGGAAGGCACTCACAGCCCGGGCCGGGTACATAAGGGCGGGGGGGGGGCGTTTAAAGCCCCGGCGAGCGCCGCGCCGGAGGAGGCCGAGCTGCGGGGCGCGGTGAGTGGGGGGCACCGGCACCGCGGGGCCAGCGCGGCTCCGAGCTGCCCGGGGGAGCCGCTCTGCGGTGCGGGGGGCAGGCTGGGGGGCGGGGGGCTCCGCTCCGGGCTGCTCCGCACTGCGCTGGCCTGCCCGGGCAGCCCCGGGGCTTCGCCGGCAGCGCGGAGCCTGGGCTCCCCTCCCCGGGTCCCCCCCCCCCCGGGTGCCCGGCGGCCGGGCTCGCCTCGGCGGGGCAGGCAGAGCTCGTCCCCCCTTCCCCTCCTCCCTCCTTCCTCCCCCCGTGGCCCGGCCTTGGAAACGCTGTTTGTTTTGCTCGGCCGGTGCCAAGCCGCTGCCGCTGCGAGCTGCTCGGGGACGGCCGAGGAAGAGGAGGAGCCGGCCGGGGGAGGAGGGCTCCTGCGGGGCTCCCCGCCGGCAGCCGGCACGGTCCCGGGCCCTCGGCTCGGTGGGAGGAAGGTGAAGGAGAGGAGCCACCGCTGGGAGCTCTCACCAGCCGGGGGACGCGGTGACTCGCAGCACGGGCCCTTCTCTGCCCCTGGGACCGCGGGCTGGGTGCTGTGACCGAGCTGGAGCGGGTCAGAGGGAAACCTGAGCCCGGCCGATGGCAGCCTGCAGGTGGGGAGGGCAGGAGGCCAGCGGCACGGGCAGAATGGGGGCCTTTGTCGTGGTGGAACTGGGATGGAGGTCTCTGTGAACAAAGCAGAGCTGCGGAAAAACTTTCCTAGAAGATCTTATCTGAAGGAAAAAAAAAAAAAAAAAACAACAAACAAACGCACTCTTCCAGGTGCTTCGAAATAATACCTTCAGGAATAAAGGAAGTGTGTTCTCCAAATCTACTTTTGTCATCTTGGTCACACCTGAAGTGGTCAGGTTGGGCAAAGCGGTGACCAGATAAATGCAAGACAACTTTAGACAACTGCAGTATTATTCGGTGCATGTTTCCTACGTGGAGTAATACACGGCTGTCCAGACAACAGCTGAATCCACAACAGTTTGTTAAACTAACTAGAAACTTGTTTGTGGAGGAAAAAAAAGTAAAGGGACTAATGCTTTGTACATGTAGAAGGTATTTTAGCTTGGTCTCACATGTAGAGATTATCTTTGAAAAACTGCAAAATGGGACTGATCAAAGTTTGAAAGCGTGCTGTGTAATGAAGTCCAGTGCCAGTGTATCAAACCTAGTATCGAAGTAAGCTTTAGTTGTTTTTAGTGCAGGAGGAATAAAGCGGGTTGTAACCACAGGCCAACCCGATAATAGAACAGGATGTTAAGCGCTGTATTAAAACAACAGCCTAATATGTAATACTTAATAAGCAACTTAGGAATAGGAAGTTGATAATGTTTATTCAAGATAATGAGTTACAAAGATGTCCTGGAAGGCTAAAGGGCTTTCTGAAATATTTTTTACTCGAGAATTACGTTAATTTACACTTAAAGTTACATGTGAATTTGGCCCTCAGTAACTTCTGAGAAGCCCTGAACTATCTACCAAAGCATAAGGTAGAGCTCTTTTGGTGTATGCTATAAAGAAAAGACTAAGTAACTCAGTCCTCTATTGTTGTAACTAATTAGAAAAGCCCTTTTTGATTTGTTACTTCTTTGATGTTCTCAATGAATGTTCTTTCCTTTATCCTTTTTAGCTGTTGTGCAGCATAGTTAAACTGTAGATGGCGCATCCAGACTTTGCTTATGTATTCACCTGCGTTTACTTTAATGTACTTTCTACCTTCTCTCTCTTAAACTTAGAATTTAGCAATAATGTTCTGAACTTGCAGAATACACCCGTTTTCTTCCTTTACCATTCCATTTGTGGCACGCTACTAGGAAATATACTTAGCATGGCAAAAGTTGTGGTGTTCATTCAGTGTGCCGTCTGATGTTGCATTAGAACTTATTTAAAGAAAATCTTCTGAAGGTCTCTACTGGCACATCTGCTATCTGTATATGTGCACCTATTGTAGGAGCAGGTATGGTCTCAGTACATTGAAATAGGTAATAAATATCTTTGGAGATGCAAGGACTTGTTGCCGAAAGGTACTTTGCTAGAAGTGCCATATGAAGACTTAACGTATACAGGATTTTAATTTCCATGTTAACTGCTTAGTCTTGAGCATGAGACTGTGATAGAAAATGGCAATGCTGACTTGCTTCTATGGCTGGTTTAGTACTTCTGTAAGGAGTATTCTGCAAATCTGAATATTGCTAATGTGAATATTTGTTGTTAGAATTATCTTAAGGTGAAGTGAAAGTTCTTAAAATGATGTATAAATTGTGAGAGAATTTTTCTTTAATCGCTGTTTGATCTCTTTCATGTTCTCTTAATACCTAGACCTGAGCGGTAGACACATCTTGAAGCGCTCTTACTAGGCGAGGGATTTACAAGACCTTTTGGGCCAGTACACGTCTAACAACGCTAATCACTTTTTCCCATGGACCACATGCAACATTAACCTTTGGAAGGTTAGTTATTTAATGTATGCGTAAAGAGGCTTTTTACATGATTAAGGCCTGGAAACAGTGTGTTCTGGTGTTGATCCCGAAGCAATAGATGGGGGTTTAATGTATGTTTTGCAGGCTCTGTAGGGTTACTATAAGTAAGCAGTTCCATATCAGGAACCTGCAGTGTTCCTACATTTAGGTTACTCATCACAAGTAGTTTCTAGTCAGCTTTAGCTTTGAGATCTGTAACACAGATTTTACTAGAAGAAATAGCTTGATTCTTGCATAACATGAACATGAGTCATTCGTAATTGTAACTTAGACAAATACAATTTCCAAGTCAAAAATCTCAGAGCCTTTTGGTTTTCCAGGTGTTCTTGCAACTTGCTGTCTTGTCTAGATAATACTACTTTAAATACCTGTTTGTTTTCAATTTTGTTAGAACGTTGATTTTTTTCACTTCTAATAAAAGTTATAATAAGTATCACAGCTAAAGCTGTAAGTCTAGAACCTATGACCTCCTATACAGTGATTAAAAGTCTCTTACTGGCTTCTCCAGTAAGTTGATAAGCTGTCAGCTGTTCTTGCTAATACAAGTCTTTTGACAAAACCAGCATAACATTATAGCAAAAAGGCATTCGAATGCATCTTCTTTCCTCCTGGGGGGGGAGGAGGAGGAGGAGGAAACAAACACTTAACTGTTAATCATCTCAATTAACAGGGAAGTATTCATCAGTGGAATAACTCAACAAGTTCTAAAGGTATGTCCACCGTGAGCTGCTACTCAAGAAATCAAACATGCTACGCTGTTCCTGGGAGCCAACATAAAGAAGTCTTCATCCTCATTCCCTTTTGTCCACCTCTCAACCCTACAGTACATTGACTCACAGAAGTGAAACGTCTTAAACTTGCTGACAGAAGCATTACTGGCTGTGTCTCTTAATGAAGTCTACAGAATAATTACTACAGAATACTTTGTGGTCATAACCAAAGAGGGACAGCTACTTTTGGAATCTGGGCCAAATTCCTTTAGGAGTAGTTATGACTTGACTTCCAGTTTCTCACTTTAACATGATCATTAACATATTTCTTGCTTCCTGTTAGAACTATTAATCATCTCCATTGAACTATGCAGCTGTCCAAATTCTCTGTAGTTGTGGATTATCTGCCTGGGAGGCAGTTTCCTTATGTAGACAGAAGCACAATGAAGCATGATAGTTCTCATGATGTTGTCACATATGCTGAATGTAGTGCTAGAGGCTCAGAGTTGCTGTTTGAATTAAAACACTTTTTCTCCCTTGGAGGAGTATTTATTGAGTCTATGCCATTGTCAGTCTGATAGTGAGCAAAGAGCCACCTAAAGCAGCATGTCAGGCTTCCGGAGATGCCCTGCCAGAAACTTAATATTCTGACTTATTTGTCTGCTCTTCCTTAGAGAGCTCTTTGTTTGCCTCAGAGTTTGTACTCTCAGTGCAGTCTGTTTGTGGAAAGAAGCTAATTGCTAAAAATTACTTGATGGTGAAGTCACATGGTGGGATGATGTAACACCATGAGAAATGAAATGCCTTTACATTTTAAGACCGAGAACTTCCAACATTCTGACAGCAAGCAGCTTTGGGTTTACTGTAGGTGGTCCTCTGTTTTAAATCTAACCAGTTTACAGAATGGTTATGTTAGAGTCAGTAAGGTAGGAAACAGCAGAAAGTAGAGGTGTCATTAATAACTGCATGATTCTGCACGTGTCAAGCCAGATCCTTTTGGTAACACTTTTTCAGAAAGGTGACTACTTCTTCCTCGTTCACAGTATAATGGTCAGTACCCAACTTTGAGAATCAAAAAACATAGGAAGTGCTGCTTTTGTGAAATGTGTGTTTGTCTTTCAGGTCTTGTTTACTGTATCAGCTAAAGTGAATCACGATGCCTCTCAGCGATGACCAGAACAGTGATTCAGATTCTTCACGCCTCTCTGAAAGCACAGCTTCTTCGAGTGACTCTGAGTATTCAAGACAGAGCTTTACCAGTGATTCTTCAAGCAAACCCAGTTCCCCAGCTTGTAAGCATATTTCAACCTTACCTGGCCTATGCAGAGGCACAGAAGACTAACCTATCCTATTTCTATTTCACACAGCAGGTAGAACCCACGGGTGTTTAAGAGTGTTAAGAGAAAGGCATGGCTTTCTCTTGCCTGTGAAGCAGTGCATCTCTTTGAGTGGAATACCTCTAATAGCTGTACCTGTGGGGGCTTCCTGTGTGCTGCTTCCCTTCAGAAAGCTTAAGGAGAGTGAGCCACCATGGACATCCTAGCCTTATGCTAATTTTAACGTTGGTAGCAGTCTCCCACTCAACCAGCTATGTATGACTTTATATGCAAAGAGTGGGTTTCTTCTGTTTGGTCCCTATAGTTAAAAATTAAATCTATTATAAAGCTAACTTACAGGTTACACAAAGGTACAGGAAGTTAATACTATAGTTCTTATTCTGTGATTAAATGTCAGGATCAAACAGAAAACGCCTTTACATAAGGGAAGGTATTTTGAATGAGCATTGATAAATAAAACCCTGGTTAAAATGTGCTTAATGCTCATATCTGTAAGCATTCTCAGATCATAGACACAACTCATTTAGCATCTATAAGCAGTATAAGTGAAATCTTATATTAAAATAAGTATGTTAGTGGAGCTGCAATTGGTAGCTGCTTCTTTAAGCTTCTGAAGACTGGTAATGACAGAAGGACAATCACAGAAATTAAATGGGAGAATTTGGGAGTCTAGAAGCTTGGGTTTTAGAAACTTACTCCTGCTTTTAAGTACACTTTAAAGTTTGTCATTCTTGATACATATTTGTGAAAAGGGAGTATAACTTATGATGAATCTGCTATGGTACATAAGTGAGAGGTTCTCAAGTCAGTATCTTCAGAACCTTCTTTACAGGCAATAAAAGCATGACATAGCTGTTATGTGCTCAGGATTATAATGGAAATCTGGTATCTGTTACTGCCTGTGCTTTTGCTCTGCGTTTTATAGAACAGTCTACAGAAAATCTGTGGAGTATAAGATCATTTTTTTAAATGAAAAAAGCCACCTCAGTTAAGATGTGAAAATATGAAACTGCTTTTCAAAATGTTATGAGGTTTACATGGTATTACCCACCCGTGTGCACACACCCCCGATAAGCTGGGAGTTTCCTAAGTTAGTGTTTTAAGAAGATATAAAGGTCTGGTAATCCTAGCTTGTTTCTTCTAAAGTACTAGAGTCCGGTTATCAAGGAACAATATTTCTTGCCTTGTTACTTTCATGCAAGGCTGCTGAATTTTAATAAAGCTTTCAATTGCACTCATCTACTATAGTGTTTTGACTTGAACATTTGTTCCATCAGCAAGTCCTCCCAAGATGGTTACATTTGATGAACTGATGGCAGCTGCAAGAAATCTGACAGACTTGACATTAGCTCATGAAATTGCTGTAAATGCAAATTTTTGCATAAAACATGAAGACCTTCCACAGAACAGGTAAGAACATGAATTTTGCAAAAGATAAAACTGGGGTTGAGAAGAGAGGAGAAATGCAGGAGCATTTAAAATAAAAAGAAAACCAAAATAACAGCCCTCCCCCCCCCCCCCCCCCCCCCCCCCCCCAAAAAAAAAAAAGCAACAGAAACCCACTGCATTTCTGAATGGCTGTGGATTTTTATAACAACTCTAGGAGTCAGTTATCTTGCTCAGAACAAACTTTGTAGTCCAGCTGAGTTGATATGCTGTCTTGGAGAATGTGATGCTCTGTCTTTAAATATCAAGGGGAAAGTAAAAGGCTAATGCCATATCAATTCCCATAGTGAAGATGAAGAGCATTGTTCTTATCTGTGTAGTTCCAAGTCCTGTGGAAAAGATGAAATGATGGGCTTCTATGTAACCTATAGTAGCGTCTTGGTCCTATGGTGATAAGGTGAAGCTCATCATAAGCTTATCTCTGATACTAGAAGAGATGCAAAAGTTCTGGAGATTCAAAAGACATGAGAAGTACCCCCAATGTATGTATTTAAAATGTTCTTGATTGTAGACATTTTTGACTTAAAAAAACAAACCTCATCTTTCCTATGGAAAAAATACATGTAAAAGACAAACAGGTTTTTAATTGTACAAATGCCTTAAGTGACAATTGGCTATACAAAGGAAGAGTTTTTAAAACTTAGCACCTAACACGCAAGGTTAGTGAATCAGTACATATTTGATAAGGAAAAAGGGAAGGTATGTCTAAATCTGAATTGCTAGTACCATTTACTAAAGTAGTCTTTTAGGAGAGACTTCTTAGTGTAAATCATGTTTTAGGAGCTGATGATTCACAGCACAAGAAAGATAGTGTTGCAGGTCGTGTGATGACTGTCAATGAGTTGTTTCCCAAAAAGTCATTAGGCTAACCTAAAGCACTTTGACCAAGGATGAAAGCTATTTAGTAGTCTCTTTCTCTGTCTGTAATTGACTTATTCCACAGCTTAGTAGGCACAGTGAAACGAATTGTACATAAGGCATTTTGGGATCATTTGGAATCGGAACTGAATGAAGATCCTCCGGAATACGAACATGCTATCAAGCTCTTTGAGGAAATAAAGGAGGTAACTTTTTTTTCCTCCCCCTCCAATATTGTTTTTGCAGCTTAGGTCTGAGAACCTCTTATTTCACCGAAGGGTCTGTTAACTTACAAAAAAGCCAACACCTTTGAGTTCCTACTTCTAAGATGAAACTGATTACTCAGAACTACAGGAGCAATAGGTATCTAAAATATATTTGTATTAACAGTGAACATGGCTACACACATAGTGGCGCATCCAATCAGTTTTCATTGTAGGGTGGTTAGCTGCAAGTCAGCTCTTTTCTCAAAGCTTTGCACCTCTACTAGTTTGTTTGGCTACATTCTGAGTTCAGTGCATGACCAGGAGTATAAATGTGGTTGTACCTGTTCAAATAGATTCCCTCGTGATCGTTGAAGATTTGTATGTTCTTTCTTGCAATCCTCCCACAACACTGTCTTCCAAAAATGGGGAGGCTGTCCTGTAGAGCAAGCATTTACTAACTTAAGATTTTCGAAAGTCTCATCGTGAACCAGAAAGCATGTCAACAGACTTCAAGTGTTTTTGCAGAACTGTACTCTGATCTTTTTAATGTCTTTTTCCTGCTGCTTTAGATGATGTCCAGCCTTAATATATCTTGTTACAGTCAGCTAAATACACTTGACACTAATATTACTTTAACATGTAAGTAAGTGCTATGATTTTTATTGATAAGCTTTTCAATTTTTTCCCCCCTACTTTAGATTCTTCTTTCCTTCCTGACTCCTGGAGCAAACAGGATTCAAAATCAAATTTGTGAAGTTCTAGATACGGATCTTATAAGACAGCAGGCAGAACACAATGCTGTTGATATTCATGGGCTAGCTAACTATATCATCAACACTATGGGAAAGTTATGTGCTCCAATAAGAGACAACGATATAAAACAGTTAAAAGCAACTGACAATATCGTAGAATTGCTGAGGTTGGTATTTAGGTGTTCTTATATGGGGGGGAAAAAGTCTCTAGCCTGATAGAGCATACTGGGCAGTGGAAGAAGGGGGAAAAAGTCTTAGTCTTCAGTGGTGGCAATTTGCATAATACCAGTTTTCAAAGTAAAATTGTACAGCAGAAGCATTACAGGTGGGGGAGTGGTGCTATGGCATGCTGTGACTGGAATATTATGTCTATCTTAATGTGTAGAATGCCTAGATTAAAACTACCAACTCTGAATAGTTAAGCCACTGAACAACAACAAAAAAGCACTCTTACAATAACATGCATTTCTGAGACAGCTGGTTTGGTCTTGTTCATCCTTACAAAATTAAAAGGGCATATTCTTACTGTTCCTCCTTGAACTGCTTATTGCATGCTTCCTTTGGGTATCCTGGTAAATAAGTAATGTTGTCTGCTACACTGTGATACCAATGAAGGAGGCTCCTTCTCCCAGAACTGGGCTTACAGTGCTAATCCACATACTGCTTAAAATCAATAGTCTATTCTAATGACCTTAGTTTAAACTTTCTCTCTTCAGACAAATATTCCATGTTCTGGACCTGATGAAAATGGATATGGCTAATTATACAATTCAGTGCCTTAGACCATACCTTCAGCGTAACTTGGTGGACTATGAAAGAACAAAATTCCAGGAAATTCTTGAAGAAACACCAAGTAGGTATCATGCTGTATTTTATTTAAACCTTTCCTTTTTTTTGAAGAAAAAAAAACTATTTAAAGACATACTATAAAATCTTTCAATTACAGTTAATTAGAGGAAAATTCCAATTTCTTCTTTGGAAAAGAAGAAAGTAATACAAAAAATTCTTTGACAAGCAAGCTACCAATGGTTAATTGCTTAGTCTGTTTTTAAGCATTTTCATCTGTTACCTGGGGTGTTTTCTGACAAATTGGTATTTGTCTAATTGATTGGTATCTAAAAAAAACAACAGTGGCTCTTTACTATCTGGAGGCAGAAGCCCTACATATTGAAAGGTGAGACTTTCTCTTTTGTAGCCAGGAAGTCTGATAGTCTGAGGTAAACAAGGAAAAACAATGTGCCTGAAAGTTGGAAGGGATGGCATCAATATTTTTTTAATAAACAAAACACAGGCTCTGAGAAGTTTCTTTAGGTCAACTTGATCCACTACTACAGATTTTTTATAATACTGCTAAGCAGTCTTTAGGAGAACATTTTGAAAGGAAAAGAAAAAGTAAGCTTACTGACGTGTGAAGCAGAGGCTTCTAAAATGGGAACCCTGAGCTACTGCTACAGTCTGTAGTGTTTATATATACAGCCTGTCAAAGAACTCTTTAAAAGCTTTCATTCCTTGTTGATATACTTTCTTTCACCTCTTCTTTCCAGTCCTGTGCCCCAACGAATAAGTGGCCTCCCTGAAAGAGGAAGAAGTGGTTTGGGGTCTTGGACTTAATTTTTTTCTTCCTAGAAAATCTTGGTTGAAATCAAACAATTTATTGAGTTTATGCAAACTAGCTAGAATATTAAGGTGATCACTGGATGGTCAGTGAAAAGTGAAGGAGAGACTGACTTCTGTGAAGGCTTAGCATCCGCTATGTTTAGTTTTTAGAAATACTTTCATCTTATTTATGTACATAACTCTTCCTTAAGCTACTGCTTATTCTGATGGAAGCATGCAATAAATCTGCTGATTTGCAATGCATAGGTGCTCTGGATCTCACAACAGAATGGATAAAGGAATCAATAGAAGATGAATTGTCATCCGTTTCTGATGAATCTTCATCATCCTCTGGTGCTGATCATAGTTGTAAATCAAATATTAGTCCTACACTGGTGCTAAACAATGGCTACTTGAAACTGTTACAATGGGATTACCACAAAACAATTCCAGAGGTAAGAAGTGTTTCAGTGTCTTCAGAGTTCTAGCTATAAGAAAATATTGGTGCAGCATAATAATCCTGACATTAATGACAATAAATGAATATTCTCTTGCAGTTCTTAATCTTCCTAATAGTAAATTAGGAAATTGGAGAGTATATGCTAGTCTTACTTTCTAAACCATGAGATAGGCAAGTCATCAACTAGAAGAGTTCAGGGTACTTTCTATCTAGTCATAGCTCACCAGCTCTGCCCTAGCAGTAGTCTTAGTCATGGCCAAAGGCTGGGCCTTGTACTGACAGCACTTGGCTTGCTTTCTTTTTGAGCGAACTGTCTGTGGTATCTTGGTTTTCCTAACAGCAGAAACAGGGATTGGTGGGATCAAGCTGTGAATCATTCTTACGCTCAAGCAGAATCATTTAAAAATGTCATGCTCTCTACAGTAGATACTCACCCTTTCTCTATGCATATAAACTACTGCTTCAAGAATCATTAAGCTTTTCCTCCTGCTCCTGATTACTGACCTCTGCCGCTTTAAATAAAGCCAGCTTGAAATTGGCCGTCAGTCAGGGTTAAAATTATCAACTGCAGTGAGCATTTTAGCTATAGTTAGCTTGCAAGTTCTCTGCCAAGCCACTATGTGGGGATGCTCTTAGCGTGCCCTTTCAGTGGAAGAAAGGGACACTACCTTACTTTTACCTTCCTTTCAACAATTTTGAATAAGAGCTACATGCAGATATCCTCTGGATCTAGCTTGGTAGTAATTTCATACTGTGGCAAACAGCTGAGTGTTAATTCCCTGCTTCTCAGTGGGGGGGATTTGATAGAACAACCTCTTTCTAACCTTAAAAAAAAAAAAATACACAAAACCAGATCTTGCTGTGGGAATTACATTTTTGGTATGGTTAGCTGGCTTTTTGTCTGTAGCAGGTTATAGGTGACTTGCAGAAATTGCTGTGATGATTAAACTGGCTTGTCATGTTGTTCATCACTACCCATCAGTTGCAAATTATGGTATCTTTCAAAAGACAACTGAATCCAGAAGACTGTTTTGTCTGTAACCCTGATCACTTCCATGTCCCCTGGATTCCCCAAGCATCTGACATCGTGGGCTGAACTGCTGGCCACAAATTGCTGTCAGCAATGAAGAGAAACAAAAAGCAGTTTCTTCAGTGTCCTCTGAACTGGAGGCATTACTTTTCTTCCCTACCACAGACTGACTTCTGGTACTCATAATGCCACTTTGTGCAGTAATTCATATTCAGAATGCTTCAGCTGCTGTCTATTCTGACTTTGTATATTTGTTAATTGAAAATGTTCGTGTTTCGTGACTAAATCCTGTCTCTTTCCTCCATATTCCTAAACTGGTATTACTGTTTTGCTTCTAGACTCTAATAACAGATGAAGTTCGTCTTCAGGAGTTGAGAGAAAAGCTGAATCAATTAAAAATAATAGCTTGTGTTTGCCTCATAACAAACAATATGGTGGGTGCAGCAATTGTAGATGTGCCGGATTTTGCTGACCAACTGAAAAGGGTCTCCGTTCCTCTTCTTGAAGGCATGAGCAAGAAGTAAGGCCTTGTTTATCACTCCTCACATTTTTTTAACAGGAAATACCAAGTGGATCTGAAAACTCTTGGAAACGGTTCAAATTTCATAGCCGCTGCTTGTTGATAATAGATACAGACGAAAATTTAGTGCCATCTGAAGTCCTATACAATGGAAGTCCACTATGTGTGACACATGTCTTCAAAGTTTTTTTTAATGAAATCTTAGTCTTGATGGTATAACTTGGCTCCAAAGTCTGCTAGCCCTAAAGTTCACTTGTATGGTCTTGATAACACAAGCCACAAGTACATGCTGAGAGCCAAGTGGCTAGTGAGCAGCCCTGCAGAAAGGGATCTGGGGTGCTGATCAACAGCAGGCTCAACGTGAGCCAGCAGTGTGCCTTTGCAACCAAAAGGGTGCATTTTACAGTGCATTAAACACAGTATAGCTAGCCAGTCACAGGAAGTGATTCTCTTCCACTATATTTAGCGTTGGTGCAGCTTCACCTTGGATATTGTGTGCAGTTCTGGGCTCTACAATATAAAAAGGAGGTTAAGGTACTTGAAAGCATCCAGAGAAGGGCAACAAGGCTGGTAAAGGGGCTGGAAGACATGTCCCACAAGGAGAAGCTGAGGACACCTGGGTTGGCTAGTCTGGAGAAAAGGAGGCTGAGAGGTGATCTCGCTGCTCTACCACTCCCAAGGAGGGGAAATACTGATCTTTTCTCCCTGGTAACCAATGACAGAATGAATAAGAATGGCACAAAGCTGCATCAAGGGAGGTTCAGACTAGATAATAGGAAAAATTTCTTTACTGTGAGGGTGGTCATACATTGTAACAGGAGGTGGTTGATTACCTATGCCTGTCAGTATTCAAGAAGTGTTTGGGTAAGGCCTTTAATGTGCTCTAACTTCTGGTTAGCACTGAAGTGGTCATCCAGTTAAGCTCAATGATCTTTGTTGATCCATTCCAACTGGACTTATTCTAATACCTGAGAGGCTGTGGCAGTACGTTCACCAAGTCATTTTTGCCGGTTGCTTCAAAGCTTCAAACTTACTCTAGGTAGGTTAAGTTATTTGGCTGCTGCTAATACTGCTGCAACTTGCACTACAAGCAAGTCTCACGGTGTCTCAGTGTTTCAGAATAACTTATTTTACTTTTTTCTCATGAAATGCTATGAATTTGGCCCTGGAGAATATGTAAGCATAAGGTCAAAGTGAATTGGTGTCACTGCGGTATGCTTAAAATGAATTTTCCCATTTGAATCCCAATTAGTATCCTTATCTTACAGATGGAGATTTCTCATGTATCTGTAGAAGTACACATCTGCAAGAACAAATAACTTTATATTCTCTCACTGGGGAGAGCAGGCTGAAAACAAAAAAAGGAGATGAGTGAGTTCACCTGAAACTGCTACAGAAACCATAAAAGTTAATGCTTTTCTCTTTCTTTCTTCCAGAACTTTTGATTTGAAGGAAGCTCTGAATGCTATTGGTGTCCAGATTTGCAGCAAAGTGAATGGGTCTCTCTCTGAAAGAGGTCTTCCTACTCTCAATGCAGAAACGCAGAATAATTTAATGGGTCAAATTGCTAGTATTGTTGAAGAGAATAATCCTGTCTGTTCCTTGATCGGTTAGTAAGAATACATAATTATCTTACTGTATGTGTCTGTCTGTATAAGCTGCTAAGTTTAAAACTTACCTCCTGCAATCTCAACCAGATGTCTAATTATGCTTAAAAAGCACTCTCTTACTGCAGTAAAATACTGTGTCAAAAGAGTAAAGAAATACTGTTTACTGGGGGGCTGTGCTCTTGGTATGCTGCAGAGCATGGTTAGCTGTAGCTAGAAATTTTAAATGTCCTTGTAAACAAGCTTTAGAGATACTAGAATTCTGGAGGAGAATATAGAAAATGTGTGAGATACTCATCTCTCTTCTGTCAGTTTGGGTTTAAACCCAGTGTGTTTTCCTTTTTCCACTAAAAGGAAGTGGACTCATTAACTTGTGGAGCAGATTTATGCTCTGTCTGCCTTGCAGGAGTCAGCTGTCAAAATCTTTGTTTCACTCTGCAAGATGGGTTTGGGAAAGGGAGAGCATAGTTATCTTACATTGTTGCATTTCTTCTTGTGCTGAGGTACAGGGTGCTTGTGAAGTGAGTATGGATCTTGCATTTACATTTGTTTTGAGCATACTTTATATTATGTTTCAGATAAACGGATCCAGTTATTCATGAAAAGCTTGCTTGCTCTTCCAAGTTTCCAGAAATGTATGCCTGCTGTGCCAGGAGGCCTTTCTGTGATTCAGACAGAGATGGAATTTGTTGGATCTCAGTATGCAAGCATTGTAAACTTTAATAAACAAGTGTATGGACCATTCTATGCAAACATACTTAGGAAACTACTTTTTCCTGAGGCACCAATAGGGAAAACAGGAACAGAAGCACCTACCAATTGAAAAATATATTTCTGTACCTTTCTTTTACCTTCAGTTTTCATAATAGAGACAAGGTGATCTGACTCCCCAGCTTGAAGAGACCACTCCAGTGACTGTTAATGAAACATCTTATAAAATGCAGATAGTTTCTGAAATCCACTGGAAAGAAATTAATTTCAACTACACATATATATTTTAGACTAAGTCTGTTTAATGGATTGCGCCACTTGTAATAGTGAAATACTACCTTTCAAGGCAAGCATTTATTACGATTTGCAGTGGGAAAGAGATGGCAAACTACTTTTTTTCCACCATTAAACCATAATGTTTTTAAAAAATATATTTACATATAGCAATGCAATTATGAGATGACAAAACTGTAGATAAAATGTACTATGCTTACATTGTATTTTTTTAGAGCAACATCTAATAAAACTACTATCTTTCTGAGAAGACTTTAAAGGAAAAAAGGTTCATATTAGGCCAACTTCTGGTACTCCTGCAATTACTGGAACTAGAACTTAGCCTATGTTACATTAAGGAATGCCAGTATTATAAGCTGTTTTGAGAATAGCAGTTACAGAAGAACCATTCACTGTTTTTTAAATAAGAACATTCAATACTTGTCAACTGTAATGGTGAGTTTAAAGATAAAACACTTAAGCATCGTGTTGGCCATGGGGTTGGGGTAGGGAAGCAAATGTCTGTATATAATATTTATCTAGCGGAGGTCATACAGATCTTAAGTCTAACCTCTAATATGTGTACATACTGATCTTCGATTTTAATGGGTATTAAGTATTTTTAACTTAGGGCATTCTGACCTTTATTCTCAAAAGCACTTAACATTGAGAGTGATCTTAGAGTACAGCAGAATGATTTCACTTTCTGCTTTCTGTATTCTGTTGGTTGAGGGCCTAAGTTTTTCAAAATGTATTTTGGATATTCTTGTGTCTGCAAAGCAGAAACCCAAATTTTACTAGTCATTCTTGAAAGTGATTAGATTCATTCTCACTGAGTCTGTGTGAGAAGTACTTTTGGCTTTTGTGCCAAAGTTCATGCAGATTACACTCTGATACTTTGTTCCCACTTAAGACAAGAATCTTGCATACAGAAATTAAGTAAAAATTGAGAGATATAGAAGTAAACTTCTAAGTTTACAAATTTTATTTTGCATATTTCAGATTGGTAATAGATACTGCTGGAATACTTAGTATAGACACGTTCTTGTCTATGAAATTGAATCATAATGTACTTGAAAATGATCATTTAATATATTATATAATGGTCCTTTTAAAAATGTCATATATATATAAAATCATGTGGTACAAGATAAATGGCTTGTTTTTAACATTTTATATTAGTCTATTTTTATTGATACAAAACTTGCCCATAGAAGTTTCATGTGCCACACAAATTGTGTATAGACATTTAGTAATGTATATCATGTCTATCATAAAGGTCTAAAAAAAAAAAAGGGCATTACCAGCACTGTGGTTTTGTAGTCCATTTTTACAGAATTGTGTACTTTTTTTAGTAAGGGAAATGACTTCTAGTCAGTTGTTCCTCAGTGTCCAAGGACCTTGGCCACAGGTACATGATATGAAAAACTTTCTTCAAAATGCCTTGTTAGAAAATAAATTGCTCTACTGCACTTCTGTTCTATCCCTTGTAAAAACATCGCACAAAATGAAGCAGAGTATGTATTTTGAAGGGAGCTTTTCCTGAAGCCTGAAAAACCTGAGAAAGGAACTCTTAGAACATAATAATTGTGCCACTAGGTAAAACAGGTTTGTTCAAATTTATATGAAAACTTGAAATGCAATTCAAAATCAGTAAGAGGAGAATGGTTTTCCAAAGCAATTACGGAAGATTAAGTCTTAGTGATTTGCTGCGTCTTTAGAAATAATATCTTTGGAAGAAACTACTTTAAGCTTCAACCAAAACAGGATCTTAGGAACAGTGGAAGAACATGTCTAACGTGACTATGAACATTCTATCATAATACATCACATGCATTGTTTAATTTTGGGGCATTTTATAGCATGGCCTATGTTTCAAGTGCTTGTTCAATGTATCTTAATTTTTTATTTAATGTTTCAAACATGGACATTGCATCTGTTTAATGTCATGTTGTGCATGCTGTTTATGCTACTGTGGCTGAAATACACTTGCCTCCACTCTGAAGTTGTCATTGTGAAACAAGATGCCATTCTGTAGCAGCTTACTTCGTTGAAATGCAAATATTTGAAGTTTTGTATGCATTATTTGTGATACCATTGTCCTGAAAAGTCATTTATGCAAATTGTTTCTTAAATGTAATGGATTATTTTAAATGCTGAAGATAAAGGACTGCACTAATACGTTGTGGCTTCTCTCTTTTTCTGTAACTTCTCAATTGCATCAGTAGTTTTAATCTAGTTGCGCAAATAACTAACCAGTTGTTCTATTAAACCTGGCTCTTGGACAAAGTTAATCTATATCCTCTATCTGTATTCAATCATAGCTATGCTGTTGGGAATAACTAAATAGTTAAGAGTCTTCAGACTGGAAGATGAGGTAGGGTATAAATGCATAAACAGAGGCCTGAGTGGCAATAAAGACAAATAGGTGTTTGCTGTCCTTGTTGGAACATCAAAGAAAGGTGCTCAGTTCAAAATACATGTACTGGGTGGGGGTGATTTTTTTTTTTTTACAATAGTATGTAGATTAGCTGTGGAACACCTTACCTAATATCTGATATTACTAAAAAATTATTTGGATTGCCGAAGAGGTGGACAAATAAAAATCCATCGATAACCTTTTCATTAAAGGTGGCTGATGAATCCATAGTGTTGCTTTTCCTAGCATTATCATTTAGGTTGGAAGAGATCTCTGAGATCACAGAGTCCAACCTCTGACCTAACACTAACAAGTCCTCCACTAAACCATATCACTAAGCTCAACATCTAAACATCGTTTAAAGACCTCCAGGGATGGTGACTCAACCACTTCCCTGGGCAGCCCATTCCAATGCCTAACAACCCTTTCAGTAAAGAAGTTCTTCCTAATATCCAACCTAAACCTCCCCTGGGTCAACTTTAGCCCATTACCCCTCATTCTATCACTGGGCACGTGGGAGAATAGGCCAACCCCCACCTCGCTACAGCCTCCTTTAAGGTACCTGTAGAGAGCAATAAGGTTGCCCCTGAGCCTCCTCTTTTCCAGGCTAAACAACCCCAGCTCCCTCAGCTGCTCCTCATATTATTCAGAGTAACTCCCTGTTTTGGCTGGTTGTGAAGTGCTAGAGGTACTGCACGTGCACAGATACAATGTGCTGGGGACATGCTGAAAGCCTGAAGTTTCTTGGACTACATTCATTACCCCTAAAATATCAACTTCCACTCTGTCATGACTGGATTTCTGAAATGGTTCCTTTTTGGAGCTTTTTGTAATGCCTCATTTCTAACCCCTCTGAACAACTTGCAATAGCACCAAGGCGAAGTTATGCTGAAGAGCAATACCCGACAAGGCTGCGGTGTGGAATTTGCAGATTTATGCAACCAGGTTTATTTGCCACTTGTGCGGTAGGAAGAAGCGCGTTAGAGTAAGCCTAGCGCTGGAAGCTTGTGCGGGTGGAACATCAGTTTCCCGTGACTGAAAACGGTGGATTTACACAGAATAAAAACCACGGGGGCAAGAACTTAAGAAACCAAACGCCTGATGGAGTCCGTTACGAAGGCAGTGGGGGCTGAGGGCCGGGCAGCGCGGAACCTTGCGGCCGCCCGCCGGGGCAGGAGGACGCCTTTGGCTGCGGCACTGCCGGTCCCCGCCGCCGGGCTCCGCCGGGCCTCCCCGCCGGCATGGAGGCGCTGGCGGCGGAGCTGGGCGCCCTCACCACGGAGCAGGCGGCGGCTCCGGTGAACACGGTGGAGGTGAGCGGGGGACGTGCAGGGGCTGCCCGGGGCGGGGAGGCCGGCAGGGGGTCCCCGGGGTCCGGGCTCCCACGCACGTTGCTCCTAGAGAAGGCGGCGGTGTCCTGAGGAGGTACCGCGGGGCGCATCGGTCTGCCCACCGCAGCCAGGTCACCCCCGGGCTGGTTTTACACAGCTGGATTGATTTGGGGCGGTTTCCAAAGGGATCTCGCTTTAAATATCGTTACTGCCAAAACCAAACCCACCAACCAAGCTAAAAAATCTTCTTACGGGTGTGGCCCCTCTGTGGAAAGCTGCTTTAAACTTTGTGGTTTTTTTTTGGTTTCAGGAAAAATGGAGACTTCTTCCAGCATTTCTAAAGGTTAGTGCTCCACACCCACCTCAAGGCGTCCGGACCCAGCTCCCCTCTAGCTCTGTAGCCCCCTCTTACGGCTTCTGATTTCCCAGAATGCTTGTCCTCTGGGTAGAATTTGCAATTTTATTTTTTTCAGTTTCTGCTTCCATCAAATTACCGGTAAACCGGTTACATAGATTGATTTCCTGATGACTTTAAGTATTACAGAATCACAGAGTCATCTAGGTTGGCAGAGACCTCCCAGATCACCCAGTCCAACCTCTGACCTAACACTAAACCATATCACTAAGATTAGTTCGTGGAGGCATCCCTTTAAAAGTTGCTGTTTTTACGTGGCCATTTGGAATAAGTGCTGTGTATGGCGTAGTGTTTCCAGACATTGTACTGTTTCACTGTACATAGAGGTCCCATTTGTGGTCTCTCTGTAGGATTTGTACTGACACTGTGGTTTGTAATTGTTTTTTGCATTGGAAGCATATAACCACAGGTCTGGATTCTGCAAGGGCTCGAATATATCTGCATCTTTACTCACCAACATCAGAGCTTGATTGAGCTCAAAGATTAGTATTATCTTAACATCAGTGCTGCTCTTATAACCTGGTATTAGGTGAAGGCACAGTTCTCTTTAAATGCAATTGGATGTAGTAACAGGACTCATAAACACTTGGAAGTGAGGAAGGAAAAAGACAGTAGGAAATATTGTATTGTGAAGATGACAGGCGAAGTCTGATGTGCCTGGGTACCTCTGTGGAACAGCAGCCACCTCTGCACCCCTCTCATCACTCTTTGCAAATTTTGCCCACTTCCACAAGGCCAAAATTTGTTAACTTCCTTCCTTCCCAGTGTACAGTCCCTGCACCTCTTTTTCTCACAACCTTTGAGTTTGATCCTTGCAGAAAAACAACGTTTAAAAGGCAGTTATAGATTACGTATTGTTTGACTCTGGTTCAGGGCTATGAAGATGTTTGTAATGAATCCTGGTTTTATTTCTCTCCTGGCAACCCCACAAACTTCCATCACAAGCTTAAGCTAGTGATAGTGTCTGAACTCCTCAGACTGTGAAAAATGGACGGTTGCAGATTGATGGTAGAGTTTACTGTGTGCTTGATGCCAAGTGTAACCATCCCAAGTTATTTCCAGCCAGTGAGCCCTTTACTCTAGGTCTGCTCGTGGTGGTCTGTCCTTCCTGTTGTTGCATATCGTTCCATACATGCCAGCAGTGATACAGCGATCCCAAGCTGATGTTGTGCATTATGGTTTCTGTGCTGGACTTTTCTTTCAGTAAAGCTGTTGATAATGCCTCATAAAAAACGGAAAGAGGAACTACTAGCCTGATTTCTAGGCACTAATAAATTCATAATTTCTTTTTGCCCACGTATCATGTGCAATGTTTTTGTAAGTTAGCAAAACTCTTATGTAAAGAGTCATTCCTCCTTTGTCTTAACTCATGGAGACTTCACTGAGCGAATGAATTTGTCATTCCAAGTTTTCTATTTCTTTCTGATAATTTCAGCGTGAACTGTTGCTTGTCATGCGAACTATGTAAATGGATCTGTTTTTTTAAATTTTTAAGTCTTGTAACCTGCTAGTTGTCATTGAATGTTTCAAAGCGTGAAGTCCTCTATGAGCACGTATGCATGTGTCTAAAGATCAGCTAGCACTCATTTTAGTTCCTTTTTTTTTTTTTTTGAGGCTGGATTTTGCACTGTAATTGAGATAGTTACACCTTTTATTCTGCAAACGCCAGTCTATTAGTAAAAGGAATGCTTCTTTTAGTATTTCCTCTAACCAAAATCTTTCTGTTTTTCTCTCATCCCAGATAATTTTAGTTATAATAATCCCCTTTCTTTTGCTTGCTCTTTGTGACTTAAATCCTTAAAATGTGCTGCATCAATTAATTCCCTGAGGAAATGGGGTAGTGTTTATTCTCTGATACTACATCCGGGCATGTTCTCTGTCTTCCTGCCTAGAAATCAAATTCAGATTTCTTGTGAGTGTCCTGTCCTTCTGTGGCTGTTTCCTTGTTTATTGACTTTCTTGACACCCCACTTCTGTCAAGTCTTATTGGCTCCCTTTCTCTTTCTTCTTTTTGGCACCCTCACTTCCTAGGGTGTAGGCAACTTCTTTCTCAAGTATTGCAATTAATTAATTATACTACAAATAAATAAAATTATCTCAAAGTAACAGAAAACTGACAAAATATTTTAACACACAATGGCTGTAATTTGCTTATTTACTCAATGGCTCTCATTTGCTTATTTGAACTTCAAAATGTACTGGGTGCTTGCTTTGTGCTGTCTCTGCATTACTTTTCCGAGACTTAGAGAAGACGACAGCTCTGGTGTAAACCTGGAAAACATACAGTGTAGAACCAGACTGATTGCCAAGGCAGTTCTCAGAAATTTGTTAACTGAAAGAATTTAGTAGAGATCTGAAAGGACTTGTAAATCCTTATCTCTTAAGCATTAACAATATCTTCTTAAAGCTGATGTTATTTGCTGTGTGCATGTGTTTTCCAGGTGAAAGGACTTGTGAAGCAGCACATAGACTCATTCAACTATTTCATCAATGTAGAGGTATGTTTCCTTGGTGGGAAGGGAGTGGCTGTTAGCAGTCAGAAAAAGCACGATTTCTTTATTCTTTCTTTTTTTTTTTTTTTTTTCAGATAAAGAAAATCATGAAAGCCAATGAAAAAGTTACAAGTGATGCTGACCCAATGTGGTACTTGAAGTAAGCATTAAAATGATTTCCATATCAGTAATAGCATGTGCACAATTTCATAGGTTTGTTATTGACTGTGAAAAGTTTATAGGCATCGTGCGGGTATAAATCAAGAGACTCTTTTGAATGACATATGCCTTATTTGGAGCATAGAAACGTGGAGCATTAAAGAAAAAGTACGTTAAGCAGACTTAATTCGGTTGTTAACGATGCTTTATGCCACTATTTTTCTGTAATTTCAGATGACAGAAGGGAGTTTCTATTTCTTTACTTGCAAAAGTATTTTTTTTCTTTTGCAACTGTAGTTTAAATTTTAACTAACAAGAACACAGTTCAAATACTGCATGTTACTTTGGGAAGAATCATGGCTCCTTATTAATTAAAGCAACTTCATTTTTCAATAGATGTAGAACTCTGCTTCCTTCAGGTCGCTAGGAAAATATTTGGCTCATTGCTCATTTTGTGCAATATTTTGCAATATTTTTTTGTGTGTGTTAAAGGTACCTCAATATCTATGTGGGTACTCCAGATGTGGAAGAAAGCTTCAATGTGACACGACCTGTATCACCTCATGAGGTATTGATGTTTGCATTTTTCATTTTTTCTTTCAATTTACCTACATACAGCCTATTGTCAACCTGACGAATCGGTTCACATTTCAGATGTTTTTTTCCTTGCCGTATACATTTCACAGTTGAAAGAAGGTCTTTTTTTTTTTTTTTTCATTTAATATATATGTTACACTTCAAGCTTTAGCATGGAAGACATTCTGTGCTTTGGAGAGATTCTGTAAAAATAAAAAAAAGCCATCTAGTGGTTGCCTCTTGTGCGCAGCCACATTGCTGTCTCCAATGACCTGACTCAAATCTCATTTAAATCAATGGAAAGTAAGGCCAGTAACTCAGCCATCAGCAGTCCAATTAGATGTAATACAGAACAGCTCGTGGTTCTCACAGATTTGTAGCTAACATTAAATCGGTAGATAAGAATATGGACAAAATGCAGTGAGATATAGATTTTCTATATGTGAATGAAATTCTGTGCAAAAGTTGTGGCTAATGACTTATACCCAAGAATCCAGGAATTAAAATGCTTTCTTATTGTACAAGTAAAGTGACAGTACAAGCAGAAGAGGGCAAAATAAATGCTTTCTGGAGTATGGTCACCCCAGATTTAGAATAGCCTACTCTTGCATCTCAGATGTATTCTCACTGATGCTTATTACTAGTGTGTTGTTTCTTTTATTTTTCTTTCAATGGGTTATACTCATATGAAGGCCATAGTATTTTTGTAAATAAGACGTTGATTGGGTTAAATGAGGGATGCAATTGGAAAAAAAAAAAGAAAAAAAACAAAACAACAACAAAGACTGAGTTCTAATGAGTATGTCATAACATTTCTGTGTCAAAGGCTTATAAAAGTACTTTCCAGAGGCACCTAAAATGATCAGATTTTCATAAGGGTCTGAGTATTTTATCTAGTTTTAATCAAATTCGTGAGTTTTTGTGTCCTTGGTTTGCTTCAAGGTCAAGTCATGCATACAGGTAAGTACCTGCCTTTCACCCTTAGGTGTCTAATGTCAGGAAAAGTTACCTCAAGGAAGGGGATACAAAATTACAAATACTGGAATATTGCACTGTTCTGTATCTGTGCCTTATGTGGACGAAGCACACGCAAAGAATTCTGAAGCCCTGTTTTCCCCAAGTAATGCTGTTGACGCTGTCTAACTCTCTTTCTCACACAGTTCTTATGAGAGTTTTATTAACTATTCATACAGAAAAATTTAAAGTAATTAGAAATAAATATATTTTCAGTTACTTTTAAATTCAATGAAGTTGCTCAGAGCACAGTGGGACCTTGTTTCCTACAAGTCACAGCTTGAAAACTGCTGGTGCACATCGGTATTTTATTACTAGAGAAATTATTTATTTTTCTTGTGGAGAGAAAGAGTATCCAGTTTACAATAATTCTCGGGGCATGTTTTTCCTTACAGTTGCATCTTCAGTGCACAGGACAGTCCTAATTGCCTTTTATTAATGCGTAGTCAATACACTGAATGTCTAGAAACATAAATGTACTACAAGTCTGCATCCTGATAAATCTGCAGTTCTGGAACTCAGAGGTATAAAATGCTCAATGAGATCAGAGATGTCCTGCAGTGAGTTGCTCTGTTGTGTTCTGCAAATGCAGTGAACCTTGTCTTGAATGAAGACACACGATACCTTAAGGGCTAGCGACAGTCATAGAGCCAGGTTGGGGAAAGCAGAGGAGAAAGATCAGAATAGTATTAGATTGAGTCTTGAGCTATATAATGTCCTAGATATGTACATGCTGCTTCTCTTGTGATCTGATGAATTTGCAAATGAATTCTGGGAATCTTTAGAAAAAGTGATGCTTAGTGAGCCTTCTGTAAGTCATCTTTGGAAGCAGCAGCATACTGTGAGATGTACTCATTCTATTAAAAGGTAGCATAGCGTCCCTTTTACTATTTTGTGTTTCCCTGCTATCAAACTTCCAATGACAGCACAACTTTCCTGCTGTTGAGAGTCTTCATATAGAAACGTCCCTGAACTGAGCAGTGCAATCAGAGCACGTGGTTACTAGAGCACAGTCTTTGTGGCAGCTCTCCCAGTTAGGTCTGTTAGTTTAAATAAACAGTTCGGATTATGCTCTGCAGCACTGTCCTTTGAAGAGACAGATCTACTGGCAGCTTTTGAAACATGGTGAAAATTTCATTTGTTTGTTTCTTTGTTTTTTAAATAAAATACTTTGTAAAGTATATTCCAGGTGCCATGAAGGGCTTGGTCTAGCTTTGCTTTGCTTGTTTTTTTTTTTGTTGTTGTTGTTGTTGTTTTTTGTGAGCAACTACCTGCAGGAGACAGTTTTAAGCTAACACCTAACGATATGACTGTTTTGGTTTTAGTGTCGCCTGAGAGACATGACTTACTCTGCCCCGATTACAGTGGACATTGAATATACGCGCGGTAGCCAGAGGATCATACGCAATGCATTACCCATTGGCAGGTCAGATATCAGATGTCAAGCTTCTGGTGTTTGTTTTTATTTGCTGTTGTGTTGGGAAAAGTTTTTATTGCAAAATAAATGCAGACTAACCTTGCTTCCTCATTAAGAGACAGCAGGTAAATCTTGAGGAACAGCTATACAAAATATGAGTGTTAGGTTCCATTCCAAGATCTTGTTTTTCAAAAGCTGTCTTGTTTTTCGAAATGTCTCCTTCTAAAGAAGGGTATTTGTTAGAATTGATCTAGAGATGGATGTTGTCTATATTTATATTGATATAAACTAAAGAGGAAACTATATGAAAGAATACAAGAGCTGCAAATCTTTTTTTTTTTTTTTTCAAAATAGGAATAATCATATTTATTTTGTAGCCGAAGGTGTTTTATTCAGTCTACAGAAAATGTAAAGGTGTCTGCGGGAGATGGAGGGTAAAACTTGTAACACAAGCATTGGTTCTTCCAGTTGAAATTAGGCTGTCCTTCAAAATTGGTTTAAAACAACAAAATAGCTGGCAGTTACACCACAATTCCATTTAAAGGCAACAAAGATGTCTACCTTTTGTAGACAAGTTTTTTTAAGTCAATCCTGCTGGCTTTAAATGGCAATGGCTTACTGAGATGGTTTAGTATGTGACTGTGTGTCTTACTGAAGTTGGAATACTCGACATAAAGAGAAGATAGATATGTAAGGAGCTACACTTCTTGTAATGCTCTTCTATATCAAAAAATATACTCTGAATTTGTCAGAAGACCACGGCAGTGCAGTTAAACCATAAGCGTCTGTAGCTGTAGTAACGCTGTTTATTGTTTAGAGTTATTCCTTAAGAAAATATGTTTGAAGGAA
Organism: Cygnus olor; assembly: GCF_009769625.2. Taxonomy (NCBI): domain Eukaryota; kingdom Metazoa; phylum Chordata; class Aves; order Anseriformes; family Anatidae; genus Cygnus; species Cygnus olor. Next base: position 58,033,882 of record NC_049169.1, on the reverse strand, counting down.
CATCTAAATTTGAGTACTTTGAATTATTTAATGGTTTGTGCTACAGGTAAATGAAAAAAGTTCATGTAAAATGCTTTTTCACTAAAATATTTGTTATCAATTTGTACACAGTACTTTATGTTAAATTATAGCTGAAGGAAACAAAAAATAGCCTAGACATTTGTCTTCATCTCTCTAAAAACAAACAAACAGAAAAGTGGGTTGAAGAATACTTGTAAAGCATCCATAATATACTGGAAAAGACTAAATTACTGCATAGCAACAGTGCTCTGGATCTTAGATGTGGACCCATTCCTGTAAATTCTTCTCTTTCTCCTTTGAGGTGAAGTTGCTGCAAAAAAAGTATATGTTCTCCATTAAAAAATAAAATTATGTCATAAAACTGATTTTAAGGGCCTACCTGCAAAAAGTATTTTTGCTGTTTAAATCTGCTAATATCCAGTTATTATTTCCGTGGAAAGTAACTTTGTTCATCTAGGCCTAGTATTATGCCAGTTTCCTTTCCTCAGGTGAGTGCATCTTGGATGTTGTGCTTTGTGACATGGTCTAGTGGGTGATATTGGTGGTAAGGCGATGGTTGGACCAGATGATCTCAGCGGTCTTTTCCAGCCGTAATGATTCTGTGATTCTGTATACAGTGCTCTTGCTTGGCATGCAATTCAGACTGGGACAGAAGAGCTGTAGGTTCTTTCCTCTTTTAATTATTTTTTTTGTGTGTGTGTGTGGAATCACTGATAACCTATCTGTTTTAGAAACAACAACAAAAAACAAACAAGGTAACATCTTTGTGTCTTTAAGTAAAAAGGAAAACTTCCTTTGAATGCTTAATAGCATTCTGAATTAGTGTCTTTATTGCACAGAAATTTGATATCTTTATTTTCTTTTTTTTGTTGTTCCCATTCTTCATGATAACTTCAGATATTTTTTAAGAAAATACATTCTGCCCGCATAAGGTGAATGACTTTCTATAGTGTCTTCTACTATCTGCAAAATATTTTAGTGCTTGCAAGAGAAATAGAGAATAGTTACCTAGTGACATCTGTTTTTCTTGAGTTTTCAGTGATGGCATTTGCATCCTGCGTTTTTGAGTTTCCTTATGCCAACTAGTTAGTATTTCTGATGTAAATAGTCAACATATCAGACTTATCATGTGTGTGATACAAGATTATGATTGTCATATGAGGCTTATTATCTCCAGGAACTGCTTTCTCAGTGCAGTGACTGAAACAAACAGATTATCTGTATAGAGCATTGGAGTGTTTTCTCCTTTTCAGAAATACAGAATTTTGAGTAATCTGTTTTCTTTTAAGGTATAAGCGTATGAAAATAGTCAAGAAATCTGAATAATTGATAAGATCTGAATAAAAGAAATGAAAAAAAAATTCTTCATTTTAGGAAGAACCGCCTAATCTTAACTTCTGTTGGAGTAATTTTGGATGAAATATTTCTGAGGTTACTGTTGTGGTTTAACCTGGCCGACAGCCTGCCCGCTGGCAGGGCAGAGCGAGAAGCTGAAAAGTCCTTGGCTTAGTGTAAGCACTGCTCTGCAACAACTAAAACATCAGTGTGATATCAACATTATTCTCATCCTAAATCCCAAACACAGCACCCTACCAGCTACTAGGAGGAAAATTAACTCTATCCTAGCCAAAACCAGGACAGTTACATAGCAGAAATAGATTTTCACCCATATTTAAGCTTTATCTTAGCACGTATGTGAAACATAGGTCTTAGAGAGACTCTCTGCTAAGGAATGAAGTTCTGTAATGTTGTATAGAAAGTCCACTTTTTGTAGAGGAAGACTAAAGGGCACGGAGGTCTTTTGTTAGGTGTAGAGGTGAGCTGATTTTATCTTACGCAAAATGTAATTTTTTGTTAGAAGTGTGAACTATTTGAAAAGTTTCAGTGAAAAATATAAGAGTGGAAAGGTGTATTAGAAGCTATTACTCTTTTTTTACTAAGAAATGCAAAATTGTTGCTGCTGTAGTTATTGAATAAGCCAAACTGCTAGGAAGACTGCCATGTAATCACACAAAGTCGCATAAACTTGAACATTCCCTGACTTCATCATAGGATCCATAGAATAATTCATGTTGGAGGAGACCTCCAGAGGTCTCTGGTCCAGCTTCCTGCTCAAAACATGGTCAACTCTGGGATTGGACTAGATTATTCAGTGCTTTATCTGTCAGGTTTTGAAGACATCCATGGATGGAGACTGCCCAACTACTTCGTGCAGCTTGTTCCACTGCTTGAGTGTCCTCATGGTTTTGCTTTATATCCAGTCAGTGCATCTTTAGTTGTCCCCCCTCCCCCCCCCATTTTTTTTTTTAAACTCTCAAGGAATATTGATTAATTTTTAATTTCTTGGAATATTTTTTTACCACTACATGTTACTTCATAAACTGTTTGCTGCAGGCTTCTGTACTAAGACACCAGAGAAATCAGAGCTACTTCCAGGGAAACTTCATGCCTAGACTATGTATTACAGAAGCTATCTCTCTGCAACCAGGAGGTGTGATCGCAACGTGGGAAATCATGTTGATCACTGTTCTGAATTTGACTATTCATATTTTTTCTGTCTTCCTTGCAGAATGCCTATCATGCTGCGTAGCTCCAATTGCGTTCTTACTGGGAAAACTCCAGCAGAATTTGCAAAACTTAACGAATGTCCCTTAGATCCAGGTACATTTGTCTTCAAGTTCCTTTTACCCATCTTGGCTTACAGCGTTAAATCCTTTTCTGCAGAGGAATATACCCCATCGGTATGGTTCCTGTCAGTGTGGGAACTTCTCAAATTTATGCCTGTAACTAAAAAAAATCAACAGGCTTTTGAAAACAATAAGAAATAGTCGACAACATGGAATGTTTGCATTCGCAGACAGAGCTTTCAACCACAAAAATAATAGTACAAAATTTTGAAAAAGTTGAGATGTGCGTATGGTGTTGTACCGTGATGTGTTACATGGGAGCAGAGGTGGAGTTAGTTCATGGAAATAAAATGGATCAGGGAAGAGGGAAGTATAATGGTATCCTCCAGAGCTGGAATCCTCATTTGCTGCTTTTTGTAAAGTGAGAAAAATATTATATGATAATATTTGATACATACAGAGGTGATGAAGGGTTATAACGAGGAAGTTCTTTGCTTTTTATCTGTGCTGTGCTTGCTTGTGATGGCAAGATACAGTGATATGCTGTGCTGGGCAAGCATTAGTAGCTAGCTACAATTGAAGAGAGGAGTCGAACATGGCTTATGTGCAGATTCCTTAGATTGTCTTAGATACAACAAAGGCATTTATATTACCTTTTAAAATGTATTTCAAATTAATTTCTTGTTGAAGTGCTGGAGAGAGCAAGTCGGTAACTATGGAAGACTTACTCTTTGTATTTGATACCAAGTACCTGAAATGGCCAGTTCTTTTTTGATGTCTTTAAGATATATTCTTCTGGTAGGCAATATTTTATCTAATTCTTAGAAATAATAATTCTGTAACATCCTTAAATAAGTATGCTTACTTTACAGTTTTTTTGTTCTTTTTGGTTCTGTTTTTCTTTTTCAGCTTTTCAGTGTTAGTCTGACTGAGAGTTCTTTCTGGCCACTTTTACTCTGTCCAAGTACTTTCCAAACAAATTCTTAGATCCCAGATACTGTGTGTGAGCCCAGCAAAAGTTCTGTTTAGTCTAATGGAACGTTTTCTTAGTTATCATAGGTTGTATGCAGAGTTTGTTCACTGTTTTAAGAGATAATTTGCTCTCCCGTTTTGTCCTTTATGTACTTGCTGTTTGCTTTGTAATAATTTGTATTCAAAGACATATTGAAAGAGGTGAGTAAGGTACAAGACTATTGACATGCAAAATCTTTCTTTTCTATTGAATAGGTGGCTATTTCATTGTTAAAGGTGTAGAGAAAGTCATTCTTATTCAAGAGCAGTTATCCAAAAACAGAATCATTGTGGAAGCTGATAGAAAAGGCACAGTTGGTGCTTCTGTTACCAGGTATAGTAAATGCCTGCAGTTACATAAAGGAGATAAAAATGAAGTTTTAAAAGTTTGTTGTTGTAGCTGAAGTAGCTGTGTAGTTTTCTTCCTAAAATAGTTTAATGGCAAAAAGCTGTAAACATCCACTGGCCCTCTCTTGCTGCCATTGTTTTGTATGCTAAGACACCAATCCCCAAATCTGTTAGTAGTGTATTCCCACGAAGATCAGTGAGAGTTGCTTATATGATTCAGTATTCATCCCAGACTAGGAAAAGCAAGTTCTAATTTTTAACACAACACAGTGCACCTTTTAATTGATGGTGTCTGTCCTCCTTTTGTAGCAAGTAACATGAAGTCACAGTGGTAGAAACAGGATGTAACCTTTTGTCTAACTCTCTCTGTCAAATGGCTCTAAAAGCTTTTAAAGGCTGTTGAGAAAGAAACCAAAATCAAATGTTTTTGTACTGCACAAATTATTGAAAATGGCCAGGTAGTCTAAGTTTGGCCTTTCCTCCTTGACTGAGTTTTATTTATGTACTAGTTGCCTGTTGGTCGTGTTTTCAAGCTGTATGCTGGTATAATATGGTGTTTGTCAGTTTGGTGTGAGGGCTAAAGGCCTCTCACATCTTTCCTAGCTACTTTACTGTTCCCTGGTAAGCCTAGATAAGGTTACGAGTACAACTGGAAGTATTGTTATCTTGTTACTGTTGTTGCCACAGGACTTGTGCACAGATTGACCTTGCTGGCTACATCCAAGTTGATGTAAAAGCATGCACAGATGCTTCAGAAAAGTACAGGCTTCTACTTGATTTAGTTTAGTGCTGACCTTTCCCATCACAGATGATAACATCCTTTCACCTTAGAGCTAAGGGGGCATGCCCGTCTGTTTTCATGTAATTTTTAAAGGAGGAGAAGGTGGGATTAATTCAGCTAAATGATTGCTTGAGCTTGCTAAGTTTTATACAGATTCTAGGAGTGTCAGTGCAAATTTTCTGTTCCACGTAACATATTTTTTTAATTTCAGTTCCACTCATGAGAAGAAGAGCAGAACAAATATGATTGTGAAACAGGGAAGATTTTACCTGAGGCATAACACTCTGTCTGAAGATATTCCCATTGCTATCATATTTAAGGTAATACAACTGTTGGTTTGAGGGAAAAAAAAAGTAATCCATACTGTAGTTCAAGAATGAAAATGGACAGCAGCTCTCAAAAGTTAATACGCACAAAAGGATATGGCTGAGAGAAAGAAAGAAAGCCTTTTTTCCCCTGGGAAGTTGTCTTTGTTGGACAGCAAAGAGGAGAAAAAGTGCTGCAATTTTCTGTGAGGAGAGCATTGCTGTGCCAAGACAAACGCCTGCTACCCTCTTTCTGCTTTGTGAGATGCCTCTGTGCTGCTTGTGGTCCTGTTGCTACAGAAAACCGGAAGAGTTTTTGTTTCTTTTTTAAGAGCTGTGTTGCAAGCTTGTTTTAAGGGTCTTCATTTCTGGTTTTGTTCTCCCTCAAACTCATGAACTGCTGCGATGCTCAATACCTTTGATTTCAGATCTGGTGAAATGACATAACCATGAACTGGTTATACATGGCTTCCAGTTATAACCATGAAGATAACAGCTTTTGGGGAAGCCTTACAATTCTTAGGCTTACTCCTAAATCCTTTAAGGCAAGGTGGCTCAGGGCACTAAAATGCTTCCCACTGGATCCCCAACCAGAAGTAACTTCTGTAGCCCCCTTACTGTCTTCACTGTAATGCTTTATAGCAAATTGTAGATGGGGGGACAATCGCTAGAGGAAATAAAATGCCAGGAGAGGGCAGCACTTGCACACAGCATCCAACGAGTTCGTGCCAGCACTGCTGATGTGCTGGAGTTAGCAACTACAGACTTCTCTGTATTAGCACGTCTCTTCAGACGAACGAGAGTTATAAGAATCAGTTTTCTTGTAGGAAGTGTTTGGGTTTGGTACTAGAAAATAGCTCAATTGAATTTAGACTTGAGAAGTAAATGTCATTATCTCCGAATACACTAATCTCTTCAAGTAGTTGGAGATCACCTGTTTTTAGTGACCAGTGTTAAAGGAGGTTGAGGAATGATTTGTGAGCAGCAGTGCACGTAAAAGTGTCAGAATTAAATTCACAACTTTTCTATTACAGGAAAGTGTTAATGTAGCTCTTAATCCATTTGCTCAAGTACCAAACAGCTGGATTCCACCTTCACTAACAGACTTTTATTACATTTTGTCACCCCCTGCTGGTGTAGATAAATACCTGCCCACAGAAAAGTAACTGCTTAGAGTTATTAAGTCTGAGGAGGTTGTGGGAATGCTTTTTTTTAACAGCATTGTACTGACCATTTGATCATGTTCCAACAATGAGTGCTGTAGTTATCCACCTGCCTTTATATACCTTTTAAATTCTAGATAAATGTTACATAGTTTTTCAATTTATTTATTGAATAAGGGGTTAGAGTTGTTGGAAGTTCTCAGCAATAGTACTTTTCAAAGATCTATATTGATTTTGTTCAGCAGAGAATTAGTTGCACCCCTTTTAATGATTCTGAATGTCCCATTCTTGACCAGCACTTACTGTCTTTGTGAGTGGTCCTTTTCCTTACCTTTTCTTTTAATGGCATGTGAAATTGAGGCATATTCTGTCCACTTTTGATGAGTCTCCAGCTGGAAACTAATAACCCCAGATAGTCTTTTCAGTGAATTCTTGGGCAGGCACTGGCTTCTGACCTTTCTTTCGTGGGCGCTGCTGTAATGTGGATATCGTATTGTTGTATTTAACTAGCAGAAGTCAAGTTACAAAGGCTATAGCCCTGAAACTGGAAAATTTCTTACCGAAGGATCCCCAAGTAGCCTCAGCTCTCTCATGCAACAGTATTATGCCTAAAAGATTTTTTGGAGAAGAAAGGAGAATAATTCCTTTCTGCAGAGACCCAGGCCTTAGGCGTGGAGCATGGATCTTCCTTGTTACTTGTGTTCTTCCTGTCATGTAGACATGAGATCACAGGCTACATCTGGCATGTGAGGGGCAAAGTTAAGTTGTACAGACAGTCCCAGGCCTGAAGTTTTGCCTTTGCATCCTTAACTTTTACTGTACTAACTGCTTATATAATTTCAGAGTAAAAATAAGATGAGAAAATGATGGCAAAAACCTACTGCTCTGGATTACCTACCAGACCAGCATCCAGGCTGCAACCAAGTTCCAGAGACGCCTGTGTTTACTAAGACTAAGAGAATTTTTAGTAATTAGTAGAGGACAGCTATCCAGTGCATGGGCTAGTCAGAAGGAGACGGTTTTTTGTCAGGGATAACTGAGAGTCAGTAGGAGAAAAGTGGGCAATTTTGGGTTCTCTTTCTAGTCGCGGTGGCTTTCAATGACTTGGTGTCATTGCAAATGATTTAAGATACAGATCTGTTCCAGAATATCATTGCAGTTTTATAGGAAAGCAAGCAAGTATTGGGGATCTGTGGGGATTTTAAGGCTACTGCAACTGTAAAGTGGAGGTAATAATATCCCTTAAACATTTTCATCTTAAAAGTGCGGGCTGTGAAGAAGAGAGCATTACAAATACCACCCACTGACAGAACTGAGGTCTAAAACTCAGAAAGTGCTTTCTTTAACAAGAATCTAAGATCACTTTCATGTTTCAGGTATGACTCATGGACACATCTTGGCTACATTTTAGGGAAAGACCTGAATGTATGTTGTTCTTCACCCTTTCTTTTCTTTCGTGGGGAGGAAGGGAATAGCACTGTGGATCTAAAGGTCCCTTGACCTGGATAGATAGGGGAACTGGGTCACCCTAAAAGGGGCACCTGCCTTGCAGTTCATCCTTATCCGTAGTCCCATCTAAACTGCAAGCCTGAATGAGCTGTTCTGCTGCTTTGCTTTTCTGCCATCCAGACCTGTAAGGATCTTTGTGACTGGCATATTTGAACATTTAACAGATAGCTGTGCTGACCACATGTAGGTTGTGATTTTATGAAGTTTAACACATTGACCACAGCTAAATGAAATATGAGAGGCTACAAAAGGCATGTTCCTGGGACTATTCTAGGACAGACTTGAAGTGTCTGCTCTTCAGATGTGGGGGAGTTAGTCCTCGTTGCTGTGCTAGCTTAAACATTTTTCCCCAAACTTTTTACTTGAAAGGTACAGAGGCATTCATGCAGCACTTAGATATGTAAATGCAGGTTTTGGTTTGAAGCAATGGCTTGAAGTGAACAGTTTTGCCCCAAAGTATGTACTTGTCAAGATTTTTAAAGGGATGTGAACTCCTTGTAGTGGGAAGCGTTAGACAAAAGTAACGTGCTTCCTGCTTACTGTGTAAGATTGCTTTATTAGTTAATACACACGTGCAACCAGAACGATATTTAGGGTGTTCGCAGCTGACTTGCAACCCCAAGAGACCTTTGTTTTAGCTGTGTAAGTGTCAGTCGTGCACAGATCACAGGACTGTGTGAACTGTGCATTGTGTGTATTTTCACCTATGTCAGGCTTTGAGCTACACATGCTTTACTTGGGGGAACTCAGTTTTAGATGGTAACGAGCATTAAAGGAGATGTGAAATACTGAGTTGTCCTTAAGGATGTTCCTGTTTTGAAAAACATCAGGGTTACAGATGAGATGGTTCTGCTGTTTTTGCAGGGAGCTCCCTATGTTTTAGGGAGTTTGAGCTGTTTGAAGGTAAGGACTATTTTTGTTTGGGGTATTTGATCTTGTTTTGGTATACTCCTGGGGGCTGAGGGTTGCCTGAATGAATGAAGGTTGCGTGCTGCACCAGGACTAGTTGGAGAATGAAGAGAATTATACATAGCCTAAGGGGGACTTCAAAGTTGAATTTTATACCTCCGTAACTGGGTGAATTATCTTCAGTTTATGTGGGGACTGTAAGGAGCTGCTCTAGGACCTGTGGCAAAAGATGTAAACAGCAAGTCGAGCTTCATTTTTAAAAAACTGTGTTATTCTTGGAGCTGTTAAGATGCAGTTTTAGAGGAACAGCTGAGTGGTGGTCTTGCTGGACCCACAGAATTAGGGGTTCCCATGGCTGCAGTTTCATAGCTCGTATCTTTTGAATTATGAAAGCTCCAGACCAATTCTGTCTGTGATGTCAACCTTGAACTTCCCTGACATCTTTTTAATCCAGTCATCTGCCTGTCTCCATTCTGTAATTTAGCCTGATGGACTGCAGAACTACATTCTAGGGAAGTGCCATGGAAACGCCTAGACATCATCATTAAGACACAAGCTGGGGGAGGAAGAGCAAGGCTCACACTCTCTCACGCACACTTTATCACATCTTCACATGCATGTGTGTATGCACACACGTGTGCACATGCATCACACGCTTACTGTCACACACACACGCGCACTTTGGGCAACAGGAACCTCCCCGGTCCGAGGAAGCAGTTGACCCCAGTTGGAGCACTTTATCCCACTTGAACTCAGGACAATATGAGTATTGTTAATGTTTGTTTTGACTTGTCCCACGTCCATCAACTAACAGCTTTCCAACCATGCTCTTCATGAGCCTGCTGCCGTCTCCTTTCTAATCCTTTCAGTGCTCCTGCTAAGTTATCCCTTTGCAACATGTTCTTCCCCTCTGCCCCCCCTGTAAAATTATCCCTTTGCAACATTGCCTTCCAATCAAAACCAAAACAAGAGAACTTGTCTCTAGCTTTGTTTTAATGTTAATTCTCTTTCCGTCAGCTTTGTCCTGGGATCGGATCAGCAGCACTTTAAGCATGGGACCCACTTCTGCTTTGCATGTCCTTGGTGTTCCTGTAACACAAACAACAACCCAGGAACATCGTGTTACTCTGTAATGATGTTATAGGCTAATTCTGGAATATTGTTTTTTGGGGAGTGGGAGGGATTTTCATGTTTGGTGTTGTGTTTTTTTTTTTTTTTGGACAAGTGCAACATTAAGGCTGAATTTCCTGAAAAAAAAAAAAGGAAACCAGCATGTGTCTTTTGCTTGTTCTGTTAATGCTGCAGGTAGGTATATTTGCGTGTGCTACTCTGTCCGTGGTTATAGAGAATACATAAGGGAATATGTGGATTTACTTGTAGGCTACTGTATCAGCATTTTTTTCAGTTATTTGGACAAGTTTGTAGTCATTACTCATAAATTAGTTTTCTTCCAATTTGCATTTATCTAACGATACAGCATACAGTGTTTGGTGGCAGATCCCAGCCTTACCCCCACACAAATTTTGTGTTCTCATGTGAGTTTGCTGCTGTGAACTTTAACTAGAAAATCCACACTGGTATAACAGTATGTCCTATTTAAATCTTTTTGTTGTCAGACTTTTAATCAGAGTATTCATCAAGTTGTAAGAAATTATCAACCCTTTTTAGTTCACCATGGCTTTCTGTTTTCAAATGGACAAACAAATGTAATAACACTGCAGGATGATTTTATTTTTCTCCCTGCTTGTTTTGTTCACTTTTTGCATGACTCTTACGGTCTGGTTGCCATCTTAAAATTAATTTGGTGGCAAGAATTAGGGTGATAGCTTATCGACTTGCATGTGATGTGCTTCAGATAAGTGTTCCTGGTATGTGTCCATAGAATGGTACAAAGAATTCCCTTAAAATGTTGTTCTTATGAAGGCTAAGTGCAGTAATGGTGTCAGTCAAGTAGTGGTTCTTAAACTGGTTTGCTGGTCAGCTCTGAAGTCCTAAGAGTGTGAAAAATGACTATGGTAAGGCTTTCATGCTTTTGTAGGCTTCTGTATGAGTCTGGCTCTCAAGTCATAATGGATTTTGTTAACTTCTCTACTGAGATTTTTTAATTTTTTTTTAACTACTGTGTGACCTTATTTGAAAGGGTGAGGAAGCATAATAATATTTGAAAAACAGAATCCGAACTACAGTAATATCACAAGGGACAATTCTGGTTCTGAAATGTACCTTGAGATCAGCAGTATGACTGCTTAGTGGGAATGAGCTATGATGAAACACTCCTACCTGGTGAAGTAACTCTATCTTGATTTGGCAGTCAAATCTGTCCGAGATGGTGGAGTTGTGATCTGTGCTTTACACAAAAACTGGAATGTCCTCACATGGTTACAGGTGTGTGCTACTTTTGCACTGCTTTTAATTTCTAATAAACCACAAGGTGAGGAGACAGTTTTAAGTTAAAGGAACCTTAACCAACCACATCTTGTTGAAAAAGAAAGAAGAAGGGAGAAAAAAGAAAAAGCTGGATACTCCACAATTAGGGCAACAGTTTTGCAGAGGGATAGCATTAGCTAGGCGTTAAGCAAAATAACACCCAATGAAGGCAATAAGAAGGAAAGGTATTCATGCATTTTTGAGGAAAATGTAACTTTTTGGGATGCTGCCAGTTTCTAACGAGAACCAGAACGCTAGGGTCCACATAGGCTATTATTTACAATGGTCTTTGTGGCAGGCAGTTTGAAGAATAATATGAACACAAACGTAACTTCCTCACAAACTTCTGAGAAACGTATTATAACTCAGACAGAAGAGGTTTAGTGAGATTATTCTGTTTCTTGATATGGCAGAGCTCCAGCCAAATGTGTGAAGGGGGGAGCTTTAGCACCATCTGGAATCCACAAAGGCCTTCACTGCTGGCTGCCACCTTGAAACACTTACTGGTAGAGAGATTTCTCTAAACCTGTTAAGCGCTTTCTTAGTTTATTAAGCTTTTTCTGCAGCATAAAGTCTAACAAGGTGTCCAAGGATCAGTGAAATAATAGAATGGCTTTCAAGTGGGATTGTTTAGTGAAGTCATCTTCCAAATGCAAAGAGCTGCAAAAGAGGTAAATTGTAAAATAGAACGTGCTGTATCATAGACAATTGAGTGTGCAAAATTGCTTGTGGTAAGAGACCATGTGTAATATTTTAAGTTATTTCACCTTTATTGTAGGTTCTGAATTGGTTTTGGTTGTAACACACGTAGGGTTGTTATTACCTGGTATTTATTTTTCTTAAGAAAACCACAGAATTTAACTCCTGTCAGTGAAGAAAAAGACATTCTCCAAAGTGTGTGTGTGTGTGTTCCTGCTGCTTATCAAGATTTCCATATCGGGTTCTTCCATAGCTAGAATATGTGCTGCCAGTGCCAGATGGCACGGTTTCTGAGAGAAGAACTAGCTCTTGCTTAGTAGTAATGCGGACAAACAATACCAAATTAGCATAAGCAAATGTCAGTGAGTTAACATAAAGCCTGTGCTGTTTCTGTCTATTCTTCTTTTCCTAGGCCATGGGTGTTGAAAGTGACCAAGAGATTGTACAGATGATTGGCACAGAGGAACATGTGATGGCTGCATTTGCTCCTAGTCTGGAAGAATGCCAAAAAGCTCAGATTTTTACACAGATGCAGGTGCGTCTTTTCACATAGCCAGAAGCCATAAAATCTAAAGATGATGGTGTTGACCACTTTGCTCTGTCAGCAGTCCACATACACTTTGTGTTTCAAGGTAGATTGTTTGTTTGTTTGGGGGGGAGGGGGGCAGTATTTTAAGCTGAGGGTTTTAAGGGAGGCAGGCCCTGGCAAAAGTTAGGCTTTGCTCTATATTGCCTAACTGAAAAGCAACAAAGTCAAGAAATGCTTTGTTTTCAGAAGTCCAGGCTTATGTTTTAATGTATGTGACAAGTAGTGACATCCATAAGATTAGTTTTTTGAGGATAATTCCCACTTTTTAAGAAATGGCATACCCCTGTTTCTTAGAAGCCCCATTGGCGTGGACATGACCATTTCATTGCGAGTAGATGTTCTCCTCCAGTTCTAATTTCCTGTAGTGTAACAGCCACCCTTCGTCCTGCTAAAGACTGGCCAGAATTCTCTTCAGCTCATGTACTTTTTAATTTGCCAGCATGCAGTCCATTTTACTGGCTTCATTTCCATCGTATGTACGTATTAATTTGCTAAAGGAAGATCTTGAAGATAGGTTTGATTCTTGCTATTTCATTGTAAATATTATAAAATCTTTCCACTTGTTATGTTGAGCATTGTTAAAGTGAGCGTCTTTCTAGTTTGCATCTTTTGGGACTTTTCCAGCTTAGAGGTAGCGTGAAAGCCTTATAAATTCAGGGTCAGAAGAGTAAAACGGTGAAGCTGGAGGAACATACAAAAATGTGAGACATCCAGGAAAGCAGGAAAACAGAAATACAGAAGTTACTCTATACAAGAAACGCTAGACGAAATGAAAAGAAATTGAGTTATTTGGTGAAGAAGGTTACAAACAGATGGAAAGGATAGTCTGTCATGTAGTGGAGAGGGTAATTCTTTGGCATAGGGGGCATGGCTTCATTTCCAGACAGAAACTTCCCTGTGTGGTCCAGGATTGTTTCTTTAACTAGTCTGACTTTGAATTCTGTAGATTCCTTCCCTTTCTTTGAAAACTAGTAAGACTAAGAATCCATTAATGATTACAAGGTACTCTTGGAGACAGATGTGGACACTACATAGTAACATTTGTGCCTAGGTTGTATCTCACTGTTTAATACTTGGATGAAACTCAGCAAGTACACAAAAAAATGGAGATGAAAAGTCAAATGAAATAAACTAGATGTCTTTGGGATTTACATAGTCCTTTCTCTTATATATCTGCAATGTCCATTGTTTAGTATTATAGAAATCATAATCTTTCACTGCTTCCAATTCCAAATGTTACCAACATAAATAACATTGTATATTTTATCATAATCAATTGTGTCAATTTTTTTTCTTTTTATTAACATCACTTACATAATTTGTGTTTTGCACTTTGCCTGAAGTTTGTATCATCCGTGGCTTGTGAGATTGTGCTGATTGATTGAGGAGTGCGTGTAGATGTCTTTATGTGTGTATATTTTTGTAAGTAACAATTCTGATATTAACTCAAGTTAATTGTCCTGTTTGACAGGCATTGAAGTATATTGGAAACAAAGTACGAAGGCAAAGGATGTGGGGAGGCCCAAAGAAAACAAAGATGGAAGAAGCACGAGAGCTGCTAGCATCAACTATTCTGACCCATGTTCTTGTATGTAATGTTTTCTTTAGCTGGAGTAAAGTTGTGTGGTTCTTTTTAGAGTTGCAACAATTTATCTTGCTACTTTGTCCTGTTGATGTTTCTGAGTGCTACTGTATCTGAAATCCTCTGTGCAAAAAGAGCTGTGGACCATGTTGTTCTAGAGCTCAGCAGACTTCTAATAAAATCGTGCAGCAGAGGGTAAAAAACACAAAGTGAATAACAAAGTGATTATGAGACGTAAGATGCTTTTGGAGTCCATTGGGTAGAGAGATTCTGTTTGATCTGTGTTCAACCACTGTCACTGTCTTGCCCACTTTAGAACACAATGGTGTAGGAGCAAGTTTGGTGCTAGCTGGGAATTAGATAAAAAACAGATCTGCAAGATATTCACAATGTAAAAATTTCTACTTAAGGAAAATTTGAAGGCGTTATTTTTTTGTCTTTTGAAAGATGATGGCCAGAAATGGCATCAGTTGCAATTGCATCAGTCCTTTTGAAAAGAAAACAGGAACTGATGGTCTTACAGGAGGTGATCAGGATGCAAAAATGACAAGTTGTAAATGAATCTCTCTCTCATCTTTCTCACAAGAGAATGTTCCTATAGTATAAGAACTTAAGTTTTGTCCTGGTAAGTGTTGGGAATAAGGGAGGTGAACTTCTGGGAAGTGTTGTTTTATTATAAGGGTGAAGTACAAATTTGGTTTCTGTGGTCAACATATGAAATAAGGCAGTTGCACGTCTTGGTAGGTAGTTGCAAGTCTTTAATTGGTAGATATGCAACAATTTGAAAATGAGCAGAAAAAGATGGTCCTTATCACAAGGTGAAGCAGGTTTTGACAGTCTGTGAGAAACTGTTCCGTATTGAAAAGTCAACACAATTTTTATGGTGTGAGCTTTTTTGGCATGGATAAAATGTCTTTGCTTTGTAGCTAAGATAATGTAAATCATCCTCAAACTAAAGAGGAACATTTGGAATGAGTCAAAAGTAATCCTAGTGTTTATGAAATGTTGCACCATTGAACTATCTATCATCGTATGTAATTTCTTTAGCTAGGCAGTATCAGCTGTTAGTTCAGGACCTTATCCTTACAGCTTACACTCTTATTCTGATTTGCTTTCCATTTACTGCCTGTTTCACTGTCACTAACATATATTACTTGTAGCATTTTTAAGAAGGTGAAGTGCACAAATCCCATTTGTAATTCCTTGATCAGCCCAGATTCCCTTTTGATTTAAATGTGTGTCTGAGTAACAGCTAAGGAATTGATCCTGCAACACCAGTATGTGCTTGTTTGTTTGTTTACAGGTGAAGGAATTCAACTTTCGTGCCAAATGCATATACACAGCAGTGATGGTGCGCAGAGTAATTCTAGCTCAAGGAGAAAATAAAGTAGATGACAGAGACTACTATGGAAATAAACGTTTGGAGTTGGCAGGGCAGGTAGGTTTTTTCTTCAGAGTTAAGGTTCTTCTGGGATTTTGTTAATAGCTGTTTTTAAAAGATGCAAATAAGAAGCATCCTGATCTTCTCAGTTGAAGAGTTTTTCCTCTCATTTTATTTTCTTTGGCTTTTCTGTGTTGACTCGTAGATATGTCAATTGGGACTAAAAATTGTATCCTCGCTTCTGCCTCTATGCCAGATAAAAGGACAGAAAAGTAGAAATAGTGCAACAGTTCTAGTTCCATCATAACACTGTTAGCGCCAAGACATCAACAGTAAGATCCATCTTCCAGTGTCCCTATGTAAGCAACAGGGTAATGAACTGGAGTCGAGTAGGTGCCAAAATACTAGGCCTAGGCTGTGCCACTACGGAGAATCCAGCTTCTGTAGCAGCTCACAGAACAGTCTCTGGAGCCTTCTGTAATTTGGAGAAGCCCCTAGAATTGCTTATTTGTTGTCAGCTGCCTTTCTAGCCTCTGAAGTAGCATGAATCAACAAAGTATGTGCTCTGAAACCTTACTAGACACTTCTTTTTGAGCAATAAGCTCTGTTTTGAGCCTTCAAGAGAGGAAGCACAAACACTCAATTTGTTTCAGAGGCTCTTACTGTCTTTTCTGGGTGCAGCTGTGTCTGCTGAAGATGTTAAAATCCCCCACTGCTTCTGTTTGTCCACCAGAAGGATGTTACAACCTTCAAGTTCTGGCAAAAAATGACTAGTGGGTAAAATCTTCAGTTTACTGAGGGCAAAGCTAGAAGGGGTTATTTGAATCTTGAAATTAGGTAAGTTAACTTGACTGACTAGTGAAAATGGAGTGCATAGACTTCTGTGCTTGCAGAATTTTGGCACTGGAGGTAGAAGCAGTAACAAAGGGCTGCAAAGGAGAGAATGGTTTGAGGTATCTGACTGGCACCATTCTTTTACAGAGAGGTTGGTGGTTTACAGCTCTTGGCCAAACTTTATTCTCCTAAAGCAGTGGGAATTTGCCTGTTTGGTGAAGGAACAGCTTGGTTACCCTGGCATGGATGTTTCCTCACCATGTGCAGTTATTTGATTAACCAATTTAGACAAGAATTTGATTTTATTGCTGTGCTCTGTATGAATTTAAGTTGGAATTTTAGCTATCAGTATCATCTCTGGTTATTAGAAATCCAGACAGGATACATAATGCACCAGCTTGGAGAAGCTATGCACCTCAGTTCCACACATCATTTGTATTTCTGTTGCAGCAATGGAAATGCTCATTCATATTGTACTTTTTAAGATGTCCTTGCATATGGCCTTATATGCCTCTTCCCCTTCCCACTCTGCCTTGTCTTCCATCCACACATGGGAACACACACACACACTGCACAATCATTTCAGAGTAAAAGTAAAAACGTGCTTTGCATCCTAGTTTTCTGAAAAACTAAGATGACAGTCCTGAACACACTCTGAGCACAAATAAAACTATGAAAACTTGTAATCAGTTAGGAAAGAAATTCCTTTCTTTAAATTAGTATGGGACTCTCCATCAAGCTTCTACTCTTGTACCAAAGCAGAATGTACCTTTAAGGCGTAATGCTCGTAAGACAGTGCAATATTCCAGTTCAACAAATGTTTTAATATGTAATGGATTTGTGTTTTTTATTTTTTATGTTGTGCTGTTGCTGTAGATCAGTGTGACTGTAAGCAATGTAGTTAGTGCTCTGCCATCCCATTGTCCTTATTTAACTGGATTGAAAAACAGTTGGGCTTTCCTAACAATTTAGAGGCAGAAAATAGAGCAGGTAAAAAGTATTGTACAAGCCGTAAGAAAAAGGCTTCTGCGCACAAATGTTAACAGATGAAGTCATTTTAAATTAACTGGGAAGGGGGTTTAAATGTAGAGGATCATCATAACAAAGGCAGTGCATATTTTTTCTACATCAAGGAGAACTGTGCAGGGGGGGGTTGTAACGCTTGATTAAGAGTAGTTCTGGATCCCTTGTGATATTTTAAAGGCTCATTTCAAGCTGAACACTTGAATTCCTCTCTGCCATGTTATCAGTGTAATATTAATTTGATTGGATTACAGACTAAAAAGCATAGAGATCATTTGTCAGTTTCTAAATGTTTGTGTTTAGCTAAAGTTTGTGTGATTAAAATGGGCAGCGAGGGTTTTTGTTTTTTGTTTTGTTTTGTCTTAATGCCAGCGTGTTCCTGGAATAAAAATCCTGTTGATTTAAAATTTGAATAAAGAAAAAAAAAGAAAAGATTCCCATGTGAGGAGAAAAACATAGCGGTCTAAACAATGTAAAGACATAAAAGGCATTGTGTTTATAAAGATGTGTGAAAACAATAGCTGCTAATTTCACACCCCATGGGACAAGAGAGTACGAAATGTGCTTTAGCTTTAGATAACAGAGTTGTATCCACTAGCCAAGCTGGTTTACAGAGCTTTCTCTTAGTCTTTCTGCCACTAGAGGCTTGGTAGGCCAGGTGCCAGCTGAGGTGTTAGCAAAACCTACTGATTTCAGGCTTAATCTTTTCACCTACCTTTTCTGTTTCCTTAATGTGTTCATTATTTGCTAAGCATTACTCTGTTCTTTGTCCTCATTTTTTTTTGTTTCTAATGCAGCTTGCTTTGTATGGGTGAGATATGGAACAGCACCAAAATCCGGCACCCTGGAAAGCAAGGGATTTCTACCCTGTGACAAAAGAATACCGCCTTGACTTCAGAGATTGCCTAATCCCAGCTGTTCTGATAATATAATTAAGGCTGCCTAATGTCTTTAATTTTGCAACCAGTTTGTGTGAAAGGGAGAATTTGGCACTCTAAAGGCTTAAACGCTAAATAGCAATCTCAAGGCGCCTAATTAGAATTCTCTGACATTAAGCTAATTGGTGAAACTGTATTTCAGCAGCTTAACTTCTTTATTAATTTTTCTTTGGATTTTCAATGAAAATCAATTGATGAGCTGTCAGTATTTTTTTTTTTCTTAAATATAATTTGCTCTTTAGTGATCCTGTCTTAAGCAGGCTGAAAGGCCCTGGACTAACTATGAAATCCACTGAATATTATCACTGGCATTCCATCCTTTTCCTTTAATCACTTACTCTTGACCTAAATAATGTGGTTATTGTGAGACTCTGTCTTGCCAGATAGTCAGAGCTCTTACAGACTGAGAGTCTATGAGTGAAATTAGCAAACTGTAACGCTTTTCAGACTGGCAAACATGAGCAAGTTCATGTACTTGGGGTGTAACTTACTTTACTAGTTCAGAGAAGAGGAAGGATGATGTGACTTTATAATCCCTACAGCATGTGGAGTTAGGAGATTTGATTTCTTAATCATAAAATTTTTAAAATATGAAACCATTTCCCAGAGTGACCTTTTCATTAAATGTCCTGCTCAGAAACCTGTTGATATTGTATGTATAACATAATTGATTTCAAAAGATTTTTTATTTAACAAGACTTTCAGCCATCTTAAAACTGCATGTGTCCCTTCCTTTTTCCCTTCATTTGAAACACGTCCCTCATAATCTATTTTTTTGAGACACCAGTAAGTTCTCCTTCTTAATATGGTGCTTCATAGAAGGTGTTTTTATTTCTGAGGAAATTCTTCTTTAAATGAGCTGTAACATCACAGGTGAGTTGCAGGTGACTGGATTTCTTTTGATAGGAGCGAGAGGGTATCATCTTGTAAAGGTGAGTAGCACTGCAAAGATCAGGAAGGGCAAGAGGCTCTCCAACACCTTCCTCTCGTACCAAGGCCAGGTCAAAAAAAAAAACAAAAACAAAAAACACTTAAACAGTTTCCAGCAAAGACTCTCTGTCCTAAATGGAAATAGGATGCCATTTTTGTCAAGAGTTAACAAACTGTGTGTGTTCGTGTGGTTGGTTTACAGTTCAGTAACTGAGCAGTAAGTGTTCCCTATATATTGTAGAGTGTTACTTACTCTTGTTGTTGAGTGGTCTTACTCTCTGTTAAGGCCAGTGAGAGTGTTTTCTTGCAAGTCGTGTGTCTGTCTTGAGTTTCCAGTGCTTTTTGATTATTCCTAAATGCATATGTAATGCCAGTGAAAAGGGCATTTTATCATTTAGATAGCTGCTTTACAGTACCATCTGCCAAATGTTTTGGCCAGCCCAGCTGGGATGTGTAGGTAGAGGAAAGCAAGTGAAAACTCGTGGCCCATCTCACTGATAGAATAATGTGTGGTTTACTTTCTTTGTTTTCAGAAGGGAAAGAAATGTTACAACTATGTTTAATGGAGACAGTTATAATTCAGTTTAATTCTGTACATACAGAGATTAAGTTGTACAACTGACTCCAGGAAGTCTTAGCTTGTGATGGCCAAAAATCTAGCTCGTTCGGCCTCACAGTGACATGTACACTGGGAACTACCACTTCTGGCATTTGGTAGCTGCTGCATTTTCAGTCCTTCTGACATGTGGAGCTGCTGTAAAATCAAGTCCCTTGACAGGATTGCCAGGTTTTAGAATTTACACTGCTCGCTAATCATTGTGAACACTTAAAATGTGTCATGCAATGTAGTTTTAAGTATTTTGGAAAACTGTTAGTGTCTGCAAGGAGAGGTTGAACAAGCTGTAGAATCAAAGCAAATCAGAGAGCAAAAAAGGTCAGGCTAGAAACTTTATTAGCATTTTTCTTTTATGGAGATTTTAAGAACTAGAAGTAATTAGTATGCATATAGAGGAAATAATTGGCTTAAATTGCAGCACTTCTGAAGAGTTGTATTGCTGTGTTTTTTCCCAATTCACTTGTGTTAGGTAGCTTCATCGTTTTATTTTTTTATTTTTTTCGGGAGAAAAGTGGAAGAGCAGTGCACTTTTCAGATAGTACCGCTTGTGGAAAAAGATGACAGGTGTAGAATCAAGTGGGCAGTCTGTGTGATTGGTTTTTCATGGATTCTGGTTTTCAGAAAGTAGCAGGATAAAAGTGTATCTGAGTGATGAAGCTGCCTACAAAACCTGAGATACATCTTTCCAGCTGTTGAGAGTAGAGCTTGTATTTGAACCTTTAAAAAGTCCCTAGTTCTACTTGTCTAGGAGTTACGGTAACTGCTCACCTTCTGTCTTTCATTCTGGTCCTGCAAACTGTGCACTGCCTACAAACTTTGTCCTGCTGAGTTGCTTTCCTTAACAGCCTATGACAGTTGCATGGGGTATCTGTCTTGTCCATTTTAAAGAGCTCCTGGGAAGGGGTACTTTGAATGGCCTTTTCTACTTTCAGTAATAGAATACCTCAAAGTGACTCTTCACTTGTTGGTTTACTACAATTATTGCATCTAGTATTAGAACAGAAGCTGGTCTTGCCTCCAAATCACATGTGCAATTCAGGATTGTGCATTTAGGATATTAAATATTTAAAAGATGTCACTTTGCTTTCTATTATAAAATAATCTTTTTAATATTGTGCTTCATTTTAATAAGCAAAAATCTTGTGAGAAAAATATAAAGTGAGAATCAGACAGGATATCTTTTAACTGACTAGAATTATAAAGGTAGAAATATTAAAACATCTGTTTTGTTCCCCCAGTTTCCAAGACCTGGAGAGGTATCATTTGTCCCTTAATGCAATTGTTTTGTATTTCCAGCTTCTTTCTCTTCTATTTGAAGATTTGTTCAAGAAATTTAACTCTGAACTGAAGAAGATTGCTGACCAGGTGATCCCCAAGCAACGTGCAGCTCAGTTTGATGTAGTGAAGCATATGCGTCAAGACCAGATCACTAATGGCATGGTAAATGCTATCTCCACAGTAAGTATTTTTTTTAATGCACAATGAAATGGTGTAAATTTTATTCTCATGACTCTACTGTCTTTAGTCAAATCTATCTAACTTTCTTTATAGATTAAAACTGCAAAACTCTGTCATGGGCAGGGCTTTTGGAATTCACTGAAGAATCATTAATCATCAAACCACTTTTTATTTTACCATTTATTTCAAAGTGGTGTTTGAAGTGTTTTTCATGGAATGGTAAAAACGAGCAAATTTCAAACAGTGATTGTGTATGTATTTATCCAACTTGCTGTCTTGTATGTTCTGCTTTATTATGTGTCTCATAGTATTTTTTATTACCTGGATTTAGGTAGGGTCAAGCTGTATGGGATGTCCAAAAGGTGGTTGAAAAACAGCAGGAAAACATCATGAAGGGAAGACAATTGCCAAAAAAAAAAAAAAAAAAAAGCTGAATTTTGAGCTCTTTGAAGGGTGATGCCTTTTTAATCATATGAAGTAGCTAATACGAGTAAATTTAGTGTGAGCAAGTTTGTAGCATGGAAACTTGTACTTTTCTGTTATGTCAACACTAATAATACAAAATTGTAACAGGAAAACTGCTAGATGCTGTATTTTTGCAAAAAGATTGGAATTAAGTCAAAATATTTGTCTTGGTTAAATTTTTGCACATCTATCTACTGGAGTGGATATTTTCATTCACGTCACTGGACAAGAACAAATTATAATTACTAACTTTGTCTCTTACCTCACACATCTGCAAGAGCAATTTGTGAGACGTCTCCTGAAATCTAGCTACTAGCTTTTAAATGACTTTGAAATGCATGAATTTGTAAGAAATTAGATTAGTCTAAGTATTTTAGTAGCTGGTAGACATTGTGCAACTTAGTTCTTAATCTTTGGAACTCTTGAGAGGGCTTTTCTGCTTACCATGAAACTGAGTTTTTTCTTCATTTCTTGCAAACAAAATTAACTCCACAAATTGCATCCAAAAAAACCAACAGTCTGTTACGTACAAATCCCAGTGTTAAAGCTTATCACTATTTAATTTTACGAGTGCCCCAAATGTAGTTAAATCTCTACAATGCACATAACCAAAACAATTGACAGATTTGTTTCTCTAAATGCTGGTGCTTTCTTCTAGCTGGTGCCAGTTTTTCCATTTGGACTGACAGAGATAAATCTGCAAACTATTCAGTACATATTGTAAAGTCTTCCTTCTTCCACTATCTTATGACTTTTTTTTTTCTTTTTTTTACTGCTGCATAAGCAGTTAAACACCATCTGCTCTTAACCATTGAAAATAATTTCTCAGGAACAATGCCCAGTGCATACTATTCAAGAGATTAAGCAAATACCATAAAAATCATTCCTGGAAACAACCATCTCCAGTCTCACCAGAATGCTTCAATGATAGTCTCAAAGAGCATGAAATAACTCAGCAGACTCAGAATTACACCAGTAGCATGCGGAAGAATTCATAACATCACTAAATCCACCGTTCACTGGTGTTCAGTGGTACTTACTATAGTTTGTCTTTGCATCCTGGAAAATACCAGAAGACGGAGTAGGTTGGGTAGTAATGCTACAGGTCTAACAGACAATTCAGCGTCTGCAGAGTCATCCAATGCCATTGAGGGAGCAAACTTCAGTTCACAGGAGTTTTCGGTAGGAAGTACTCTAGCAAGGATGATTTTGCTGCAGCCCTGGCCCAGTTTTGCTTTGTTTTGGCCAACTTTGAAGGAGTCAGTCAGCCCCTTCCAAACATAAGTAATTTTTCACATTATTTTTTCAGGCAGTGTTTTTCCTCCCTTTTTCCCTTTCTGTCCCATTTTTGAGATTTCACAATTGTTTGGACAGTGAGCAAGAAGAAACTACATGCTAGTATAGGTTACAGATGCAGTCATTTCTAGCATGAGGAGAAACTACCGATTAATTGCATTCTTCCATTTATATACTGATAAATCTCAGTCCTTTAAGAATGAAATGGCTAATGAGTGAGAAGGGTGAGCAAGTGGGCAGGTTTCTTTTGACTTGTTTGCTCTTGGGTGTTGTCTCTTTCCTCTTTCTGTAAGAAGGAGAAAAAGGAAGTTTTCCAGACTATTTAATAGTCTCTCCAGTGTAAGCAAGTAGCAGAATCACTGGGATGGGTAGTGGCCTCTAAGTGTTTACCACAAGATGGGATCATGCTGTTAATGCATTACTAAAAAAGCCAAGCAAAAGGATTTCAGTGCAGTAGAGCAAGCAAGTTCCAAATTCGTTGTTAGCATTGGTGGACTGAGTTTATCAAAAAGGTTTTGGGAATTAACAGGTGGCAATCCTAGGGAAAGTGTTACCTTTTAGATCTTCACCACCTTTGGACTGCCCAGTAGCATGGTGACTGGCGCAAATAGTAGTAATTGGGACAACAGCATGCTGTATCTGCATGTCTCAGGTACTGGGAACTGTATGTGGAGTAGATGTCAGGAAAACAAGAAATGTAGCACCAAAATCTAACAATTCTGCAGAATTGTTAGCTTAGGTTGCAGTGGATATTGGTAGATGATATTGGTAGAGATGATCTGCTTGCCATGGAAACATAATTGTATCCTAGAACATTCTCTGGACGTCTCTGCTCTAATTAAAACCACAAGCAACACTAGCCTTGACAGTCCTGAAACATGAACTGTTGATATATTCATAGATCTTGCATTTTGTAGTTGGTATAATCCTACTAGAGAAGCTGGATAGACCTAAAAACTCCACACTTCTTCTATGACAGGGCACAAGTGAGTTTTTTCCTTAGGAATCTAAAACTAACAGGTATTAAGAAAGTGCACAAAGCTTTAATGTCAGATTTCTTCACTATAAACATCTGTGTTTCCTAACAAATTTGCTAAATTCGAGTATTGATTTACCTGTGAAGGACACATGATGAACAATTTTTGTGCTTGAAAGTGTTGTAGCATGTGTATCCTCTCATCTGAAAGACCAATTCTTTTGTTTCAACTTTAGTAAGTATGTATGTCATAACCAGTAGTTTATATGTAGATAGGTAATTAGAAAGTTGTTTTATATAACTGGGCAACATTGGCTGTGGAAAGCTCCCCTGCTATCATTCAGCCTAAATACTGGAAAAAAGACGTAGTGTCGAGACGGGGATAAGCTGTGATAACTATTTTGAAATGTTCATTTTGTTCTACAGGGAAATTGGTCTCTGAAGAGATTCAAAATGGACCGCCAAGGCGTGACACAAGTACTGTCCCGCTTGTCTTATATATCTGCTCTGGGCATGATGACCAGAATCTCTTCTCAGTTCGAAAAGACAAGGAAAGTGAGCGGCCCTCGATCACTACAGCCATCTCAGTGGGGAATGCTCTGCCCATCTGACACTCCTGAAGGAGAGGTAAGGGATTTGTATGCTGCTTTCAGTACTTCTGTCCTCCTGAGGAATGGTGGCATTGTTTGTTTTGAAGCTGCTGATCCTCCATCAGAGGAGGAATTTTTCTGAGGAGGTGTCTGGAGAGAGGAATTATCCTCAGCCTGATAACATAGCTTGTTTGTCTTCTCACATCCCATCTGTTTACATCCCAGTGTTGTATTGCCTTTTTTTTTTTCCTTTTTGAGTGGACTGGATGGAAACTGTTCAGAAATAATTTGGCTATATGAGAATGGTATAAGGCCTCCTATTTTTTTGCAGTAGAGTTACTTGTTCGCTTTTGATCAGGACAGAAAGAGAGGAATCCTAGACTCTCATCCCTTTATTCTGTAATGAATATAGTGAGTGTTTTGAAATTGCAGTGTCCACCTGCAATTTTTCTGGAAACATGTATTAATATTACAGGAACTGCTTTAGTTTAAGGAAGTAAAGAACCTTCATGTATTTTTACTTTAAAGAGATCACGCAGCTATTTCAACCAAATGTTTGATGCTGGCAGTTTTGTTTTTTTTAATGATTGTTTTTTCTGAATAGAATGTCCTGTGGGAGCTCTGAACTTTCTGGCATAAATATGTAATTTGTATGAGCTACTCTCTTAAAGCAGCTGAAATAAAATTTTGCTGTTTAAGATACTTCGATATTTTTCATTTCACATTCGGCAAATTGATAAATAGACTGGTTTTGTATTTTTATTTAAAAGTCTGCACAAAAATATAGAGTTAAAATTACATTAAAATAATAAAAGAAGTTTTGATGTCTTGAGTTAAAACAATCAGTTTTGGTAACTACAATTTATTAGCGTAACTTTTGTCCTAAAGATGGATTATTAGTACCTTTAGTTATGTTTTATCTTGGAGAATCACACACTATGATTGTATATTGTAAGCATCCTAATTTTCTCATGCTGCTGAATTTATTTCCTTGATTTTCTGTAAATAATGCAATATTATGCCTCTAAGTAACTGTTGCTTTGAAGAGATAAAGTTATATATGTTTGGATAAAATAAGATCTACTACTTCAGCATCTGTATTTTTTATTAGTTTGTAAATGCTAAAACATTACATTTCTGTGTGATATAGAAAATACTTCCATAATTTTCAGTCCGCTTATTTTGTTTCATTTCTTTCACTTTATACTTTGACTTCTTTTTGTTGCTCGTAAGCACAGTTTTGGAAGAAAAAAATATTTGCTGTATTAATATTTTACTTTGGAATGAAATGAATAAAAGGTGTTTTTTTTTTATTTTAGGCTTGTGGTTTGGTTAAAAACCTTGCCCTCATGACTCACATTACTACAGATATGGAAGACGGCCCAATTATTAAATTAGCCAGTAATCTTGGAGTTGAAGATGTCAACTTGCTCTGTGGTGAAGAGCTTTCATATCCAAATGTGTTCCTTGTTTTCCTTAATGGTATGTAACTCTTCAGCAGTCTGACTCTGATTTGTTGCTGATTGAGAGTTAGGCTTCAGAAACCCTCCAGCAATATTTTGGAGCATGGTCAACCACAGACGCTGTTTTCCCCGTGAAGGTAGTTTCATCTGCAAATATTTTGAAAGAGTTGGGCAGAGTAAGGCCAGATGATAGCATTTAGTTGTGTGAAGATGTCCTTAGAACTCTGATCGCAGATGTGTGCAGCTGGGAAATTGAAGCTTTTTTGAATTTCAGTACTGTTTTTAAATACACTTCCATGAATAGGTAGGAAAAAAATGTACATACCATTTCAGGTTTGTTCGTTTGTTTTTTCCGCTCATTCACCAAACTGGCCCTTCATAAGGTACTTTTAAAAGAGCATAATGCTTCTAAACTGGTAATAACTTCAATTTATAAATTCAGAGCTTCATTCACAAGATGTATTTCATTTTATTGCAGTCTTTATATATATTTTGTATCTATTCATGCAACTGTGTTTAAAACCAGAAAGTCAATGTAATTGTTTGCAACATTTAGCAACGATGATCACTTTAAAACTACTTTTTAAGGGACCACTTGACTTGCTTTGTGAATGACTAGAAAACATTAGACTTTGGAAGACAAGCTGCACCACGTGTCTTTGTTAGAGGAATGGTTTGGCGTATGTGCTTTGCATCTGCACACTTATGTTTCTTTTTAACTGATGTTTCAGTGTTTCTAAATCAGCAGTTACTGTAATATCGGATTTCAAAATAGTGATATTTTAAAAACTACAACTGTGATTTTAAAATAGTCTTTTGTCAACAGCATCCAATTCCAGGGACTAGTATTTAGTGTTTGTCACCATGAATAAGATCTCCATTTACCTTTGAATTAAACAGCAATTATTCTTCAATCCTGCCTTTTTCCAGTAACATGAAAGCAATGCTTGACCAAACTGCATTCTTTTGCTCTGCTTTTCTGTAGCAGTATGGTAAAGATAAGGTTCAGTGAAACCACATGTACTCTTTCTGTTTTGTTTTATGGTCTAAAGGGAAGTGCAGAGCAGAAATATTGGATTCTTCCTTCGCAAGCTCAGTTTGTAGTATGGAGCAAGATCAGTTACATTCCCAAATGTAGATGATCTAGTACTAAATGAGGCAAAACTGTTCAATCTACCAGTTTGTTGTTTTAATTCTAAAAAAGTCCAGTCTTGTGGATGTGTGACTTGTTTCAGATTTGAACATGTGACCTAAGAGGACAGAAAATCTTTTAAGTACAAATTCTTTCAACTATAAAGACCTTTGTATTGTCTTAGAAACTCTATAAACTGTTGAGCTTTGTCTCCCTCTCTAAAGAGTTCTGCTTAATATGGCACTGCACTTAGTTGTATTTTATATGTTAAGATGACCTTGGTCAGGTGACTCTTTAAAAATGACTTTTACTCTTGTTTGTTCATCATGCATCAGAATACTTAAATAAGTATTTTAAATAGTATATATAAAAAGTGACCTGCTATGATAGTAATAGTTTGTTGAGCTAAGTTCCTTAGGGAGGAATTCTGGTGCTCTTGTGAGTGCTCACATATATCAAAAATATCATGTCTTTCTAAAATTTCTGATAAAGCAGCATGGCAGTTCCCTGGTCAGTTCTTGGAAAATTTGGGTCCATTCTTAGTACAGCTGAATGTCCAGGCTTCAGAAATGTTTGCTTGTACACTAACTGGTACGTGGGTATATGAGCGAAAGCATAGTTGAAGAAAGCTGGATGAAGCACACCATTTGGTTTCTGAAGCTACTTGGAGGCAAACAGGTAGCTGACCTGTGAAGCTTAGACACATTTTTATGTTTAGTGAAATTAAAAACAGGAAAAAAAAAAAACACACAAAAAAAGAGTAATTCTTATCTAAAGGGTGAATGTTATGACAATACTTATTATTTGCAAGAAGTAGGAACTACTTACGTGCATGCTAGACATGATCAGAATTTATAAGTAGAGTTTTAGATATGCAAAGAATGGACCATGAATTTTTTCTCTATCTGAGTAGGTAACATCCTTGGTGTCATACGTGATCATCAAAAACTGGTCAACACGTTTCGAATAATGCGTCGAGCAGGTTATATCAATGAGTTTGTTTCCATCTCTACAAATCTTTCTGACAGATGTGTGTACATTTCCTCTGATGGAGGGAGGTTGTGCAGGTAAACATCTCATCAGAATTATAAGTGAACTTGCTATAAACACTGTTTTATGAACTGTAAATATGCTGGGCTAAGGCTTTCACAAGTACAGATTTAAATGCATGATCTGTTTTCAGATTCAGTCAGACTTAAGCATTTCTTTTCTCCTTAAATAACTCTCATTCAAAGTACACTGATCAGTGAAATATACTATGTAGTAAGTCAACGTAAAAAAAGGCCCAAGTAAATAAGTTTTATCGTTACAAAGAAGTTAGAACAAAATGTTGCTTCCAACTTTAAAAAAATAAAAAAGGGGGGGGGCAAGGGAGGAGGAAGGGGAAATCAACACAATTGGTAACTGCAGTAACGTCTCATGTCCTTGAAGTTTTTTTTTATGTATGTATTTATTTATTTATTTTTACTTCTTCTGTAAGATATCACTGTAGAGAAGTGAGGAACAAGCAGCCATCTTGTGTGTGATATCACATTGTAGAATGAGAAGCTATTCTTTGCCTTTCAGGGCCCATATTTCTGGTGCAAAACTTCCTCATGTGTGTACCTGTTTGCTGTAGTAACAAGGAAGTCTATCACAGTTTTGGTTTAGTTCATTGCTTACCCTTAACTAGGCAGGGTATTCAACATATTTATAAGGCATTCCACCCTATTCATTAATTGCAATTCAGAGCATACTGAAGGCAGTTTGACGTACACTGCAGGCCCCAAAATAGTACATGTACAAACCATCAGTTAATCATACCTGGTCAAGACATCCAGTGGTAGGGTCATAATTCAGTAGTACAGAAATCAGTTTTCCAGTCATAATACCAGCTATTCTGCAGGCTTGGAGATGGAGCAAGTCCTGACTTTTCTTTTATTTTCTTTTTTTAAGAGAGGGAGAAGTGAAATCACATGTATTTCCAGGAGTTTACCAAGGTGCTTTGTGACACCCCCCCACCCTGCAATTGTTCAGATCCCCCTGTTAACCATTTAAAAGTGCTCATTAGTCTTCAAACAGTTATTTAGACTTCAGAGTGGACTCCACAAGTATCTTGTAGCTATTGCTGCTCTTTATAAGAGCAACTTGTCCAAATAGCAACAGCTCTTGACGTTTCATTCTTGCATGCCATCCTTTGTGTCACTGTTTCCTTGTGGTAAGGAAGCCTTCAGAGGTCCATGTGCTGTTGAAATTTATGGATTCATCTAATGCAGCCTGTAGTAAATGCCTAAACCTTATAGCGTGTAAGTAACAGCAAAATACATTCCTGAATGTGGGCATTTAAGCAAAAATTCACTCTGTGTTGTGTGAAGTTCCTGAAATATCCATAGAACTTAATGTTGTTCTTAGCTTTGTAGCATGAGAAGGCTTAAGCCTTTTAAAGTCATCAACAAAATACGAAGGTTAAACTTAGAAGATGTTAGTTTGAAGATTTAGAGGAGAAAAAAAAAAGCTTCCTCCTCAAAATTGAAATCTGAATTTTTCTTTTACGCTTTTTTGCTATTTCAAAGATAATAGATCAGTTCATGATATCTGTATATCAAACCAAGGTTTGAATAATTAATTAAATTTATGTGGCTGAGTCAGTTAAAGGTGGATAAATTTTAAAAGTGGTTTATAAAATGAGTGATATGTAGGCAGTGTTCTTACTGTAAGCATAAATTAAGTTACCTAAGTATTTGCTATCAGAATCCTGTTTTCCCTTTTTTTCTTTTTAATTGTAGACCCTATATAATAGTAAAGAAGCAAAAACCTGCAGTAACAAACAAGCATATGGAAGAACTGGCTCAGGGTTACAGGTACGCAATTCAAACAGACCTTTTCATCTTCACATCTGTCTGTAAATACTATGTGGAAATAATCCAGCCAGTCAGTCATTTCACATTTTTGGTTAGCTATGTAGAGGAGAAGTCCACTCTCCTATACCTTTATGCATAGAAGTTATACATATAAATCAGTGTATCAGAGATTTTCTGTTCAAAGTTGAATAAAGTCTAGTCTTACTGCTTTTTTTTTAGTGCTATGAAATTTGGTGATTATGTAGAATATACACATATCTCACAGCCTCACCTTTCCACAAATAGAAGTCCCAAGGAGGTTCCCATCCTTCTCATAATTGAAAATCAAATGCTTTAAAGGAATATCAACTTGACCACCCTAAACCAGACATGCTCAGAATTAGTTTTGAAACTACTTGCAAATTCTTAGTTTGTGTATTTAAAAAAAAATGTATTTGCAGAAAAGCAATTAAATTTAGCTTTTGTAAAAATGTCACAAAAACTTGCTGGATTACACTTAGTCGCCTGCCTTTGTGGTGATGATGGTTACATACAGGCTATTTTACTTTGTTGTTCAATTAAGTATCATCAGTCAGTCAGTCTATGTGAAGCAGTGAATGGACAAGGGGATTAATTAAAAAAATACTATTTTCTTTAAATATGTAAAATGCACAGAACCTTTCATGTAAATGTGTTTTTCTAGTTTACATTCTACACATGACATTTCTTCAATATATGTATTTTGTAGTTCATTTTTTGCAGAAACATAAGAAAAGACCATCCTTTCACTGTAATTTTTTAATGTAACTATAGGAATTTTGAAGACTTTTTGCATGAAGGTCTTGTTGAATATTTGGATGTGAATGAAGAAAATGACTGTAACATTGCACTATATGAACATACAATTAATAAGTAAGTATGCATTCAGACTAAACACTGGTACTGGAAAAACCTTTAGGGGGCAACTTTTCAAAATGCAGGTGTATTAATGATGTCACTATTTTCACACATACACTTGGTTCCCTTGCTAATGATTGAAACAATGCCAGATAAAAGATAAAGAAATCTGTTTACACACAGCCTAAATTATCCATAGGAGAGTTACAAAAAGTGGTTTGCGTTTTTATTTTTTGGGGAAATCTCTTTCTGACTCTCAATAATAGGAAATACTTAAAGGTGTATCATTTGCTTCTCTGGATGTGGCTTTTTTGTTTTTCTTCTAATCATGGGACTGCTCATTGTAAGTAATTTTATACAATTTGAATTTAGAGGGAAATGATTTCCCCTTTTAAATTATGTTCTTGGGATGTCATGATTGTCCTTTGGAAAAATTTCTCTCTCTTGATGTATGGGGATCCTAGACAACAAGCTTACATTAAATGCCTGAGTTGTTGTAATGAGACCTTACCTTTGACTTTTGGATGTGTAATAGGCCTTGATAAAAATGTCTGTATCATTTTGTGTATTCTTCACCACCTGTTAAACCCATTCCCAGCATGTATTTTCCATTTAGGAAGATTCTCAGATTTTTCTGTGTTTTGTGCATATATGAACTGGTGTTTTGGGTTTGTTTTTATTCTTTTTCCTTTAGCTTCTGACTGTGATTAAAGATCCCACATTAAAGGAAGGATATTTAAGTCCTCCTATCTCCCTACCTTTATTTTAGTATTGCTCTGACTATATCCTCTCAACTGAAGTTTGTGTGTAAGAGGTCAGAAGTTACCTCCATGACATGTTTGATAAGTAGATTTACGCAGAAAATGCATTTTCTAAATGTTCTCCTGGTCAAGTACTCATGGGAGCTAGTAGAAATACATCATTGATTTCAGTGGAGCTGAGACCTTCAGTTATCTTTAACCTTTGCCAGGTAACATAATTAGCAGAGTTAATTCATTTTGACTTGCTCCTGCCCAGGCCTTGGAAGACTTTATCACTTTTGCATGCTCTTGTCTGGCTTCTGTATATATGAGCAAATAAGAGCACACGCAACTGCTGTCATTTGTGCCAAAATTAAGCAACTTCCATAAAGCATCAGAGCTGAAAAATTTAAGTTATCAGACACCTAATGCAGCTAGAAAGATTAATGGGAGTGCATCGCCTGAAATCACTGTTTACTCAGAAATAGGAGGAGACAGGAGAAAATCCAGTGTGAGGAAATGACTCCATGATACCTGCTAAAGTTTGGGAGATTCTTGTGTTGTCTGTCAACTTGCTTTGAGTTTAGCTTAAGTGCTTGTAGTTAATAGCACCGTAAGTATCTGAGCTCACACCATAGGAGCATATTGTTCCTTGTGTTTAGTATTAATATTTCCTGCATCTTGAGTAGCTGATTTCTGTACCCCCTTCCCCCCAGCTGGTCATCTTGCATTTTAAATGGCGCAACCATGTTGGTACAACTTGTTCTGTTAATACAACTGATACAATCCGCTATTGTGAAGTATCCCATTAACATTCCTGCTTTTGTAATGTAGGCTTCTTTTAGCTACGGTATCCTCTCTTTGCCTTTCCAATCCAATTAAGGTTTTTTTCTTTGGAGGATTTGACTCTATTTAATGCATTCAATTTCTTCCTAACCCATTTGTAACTCTTATTTTCAAACTCATAAGGTTGCCTTCCTTTCTTGGTTCCATTTCTGGCAGTGGCATTTTGACTTGCAGAAACTGAACTGCTCTGTAAACTTTGAAGTCCTCTCATTAGCAATGTGAAGTGCATCCTAAGATACTAGGATCTAGCATCTTCTTTGGATGAAATAAGGTTGATCTCCACGGAAAAACATTTCTGTTGAATTTTACTCCATTTGAAAACATATGTGTAATTCTATGCACTGGTACTTTCTGAAGAAATTTGGTAAATTCCCTGTCAGTACGTTCTTAAGCCTCTTGTTTTATTGTTTGAGAAGTGTCAGTAGTTCTGCAAAATTTTGCAGAATGGGAGAGCAGTCTATGCTTTAAGATTACTACTGGCTCCTGAGACCATTTTGGAATTACTTAACTGCCATTGGGATTCTGCCATTTCTGTTTTCTTAAGGCAGGCTTCAGTGAACATGGCTGCTTTTTATCAAGTGGAGAAAAATAGTGGCTGCTAAGTTTAGTCACAATTAGCTTCATTTCAAAATTTCGTATTTCCTTGTTGCTTATCTTGATTTAAAAAACAGACCTGCTCCAGCCAAGCTTTATTGTACACTCCATCCTTAGTTATTAGTCACTCCACTTGCATCCTAGTGCACACTATGATTTAATTGTCTTTATTGAGCATGGGCTTTCTCCTCTGAAGCTCCTGCCAGGTAGAATGGATTTTGTTTTCTTATCTCTCAGTCTTTATTTCTTGTCCATGTCTTTTTATTTCTCATCAGTAGTGCCTTTTAACAACATAATTACTTCCCAAATATTTGCAGAGCATTTCAAATAGTGTTTTATTATGGCATATCTCTCGTGGCACTGGATCTGGTTTGGACACAGATGTTTTCTCTCTAACTGATATTATATAACTGACCTTGGAAAACTGAAACTATGCTTTTATTTTTTTTCAATACCTGAATCTGTCTTGCTCCTCCTTCTTCCATGTCTCCTGTGGATTTCTAGATCTCTAGATTGGTAATGATGCAGAAGACTCTTGTTACACGAGATGACATTCCTTAAGGCATTTTAGGACTTACTGTATAAACTGAAGTTTTATTGTCTTGCTGAGCTCCTTCAGGTTGTTGTTACCTAGAGGCTTTTTCTCTCCCTGATGGAAATTTGTTCTCCTTCATTTCTTTTCATGTGGAAACACTTAAAATGAAAACAAAGTATAAAGAGAAAAAAATTGGATAGTGAATCCATATTTTGAGGTCTTAATGGCTTATATTTTCCTGAGCAGAATTGAATGGAAGAATTATGATCTACTGCTAAAATAAATAAATGATAGTTACAATGTTTGTTCACAAGCCTGCTATAATTGGTGCTCTTTCTTTTAAGAGATACAACACATTTGGAGATTGAACCTTTCACGCTTCTTGGTGTCTGCGCTGGTCTGATTCCGTATCCTCACCACAACCAGTCCCCGAGAAACACCTACCAGTGTGCCATGGGGAAACAAGCAATGGGTAAGATGTTTTTAATTCTGTTTTGGAGTGTTACATAGTTTTTTGATGCTATGTAGAGAAAGAGACAAAACAGAGAAATTCTTTCCTAGTTAACACAAAAGCTTTGCCAGGAAGAGAACACCTCTTAGCTTAGATGAAGTAATGAAAAGTTACCTCTAAAATGCTAGAAAAAACAATTAAAAAAAAAAAAAAGTTTTCCTGAATGAAGACCATATCTGCAGGTCCTAATGCTTAAAATTTGGAGAAAATAGGGCACTGTAGCTTTTTTCTTGGTGTTTTTTGGTTGTTGTTTGTTTTATAATCATCATGACTTTGAAGTTTTCAACATAACTGGAGGATTGGCAGTGTGGTTTTCCTTTCTCTTTATGCTGCAGTGTGCTATGGGTTTCCAGATAAAAAGAGTAAAAAAGTGTTCTCACAATGAGAGACGGAGTGCAAAGAGAAGAGACTTTGCCTTGATTAGTTGAGTAGTTGTCCTTAAAAAAAAAATAATAATAAAAATTTAATATTGACTTTATAGAATGTCTTAGTTACTTGACCACTTCCCACAGCAGCAGTTTAGGTTTTGGGCTTTTTGTTTTGTTTTGTTTTGGATAAAGAAGGCAAGTAGTAATGGCCTCTCAGCAGAATGACTGAAACAAAATTAATTTCTGATCACTTCATTCTTTTTACAATGTGGTAGCTGGTCATTAAAAAAAACAACCGCTTTATAAATGTGCTGTGGTGGGTAATTAACACAAAGTAAGTTCTAATCCTTCCTTTACCACATAGCTAAACTAACATTAAAGCATCAAAGTCATAAAGCCCATGATCAAGCCAGAGTGAGTCCCAGAAAGAACCTGACCAGCAGTACGTCAGTTCAGACAGCTGTATTCAGACTTGTGCTGTACATGCTGGTTTAAGGTCTTGCGTCGATGGCTGGCGTGGAAGCTGTGAGTTACAGTAGAAAAAACTGCCACCTCTTTTAGGTTTACTAAATCATTTGTTTTGTGCTGTCTGTCTGAAACTGAAACACTGCACCTTTCGTGAGGCTTCTCCAGCAGAATTAATAACAAAGTAACTGCCTTGTGCTGAACTGTCATGGTCAGCACATCAAAATAGCAGAAAATAGCAACAGATGCATGTCCCCCTTTTAAATTTAAAAAAAAAAAAAAAAAAAAGAGGGGCAATGCAATCTTTCTCCTTACAGTTCTCCCCCATCCCATTATCTTTCCTCCCACCCCCAAGTCTCTATTTTATGACTATTAGTCTCAGAAGGTTTGGTTGGTTACCACACACAGTTAAGCAGGATCAGTGTGTACAGAAAGCCAATTCAGTATCTGTGGAGTTCTTTTGTAGTTTTCTGTGTGAAGGTTTTTTTCCCATTTTGTTTTGAGTGTCATTTGCAATTCATTGTCTGTGTTTTCTGAGGTTGGTGTATTCAGCTGCTTTGACCCTAGGTCTTGCACATTTAGCTCCTTGGATACAATCCTCTGACGTTCCTGCTGACGCTAGGAACACAAAAGCCATTGAATATCTTGAGCAATAAAAAAAAGTCTTTGTTTCAGTTTGTTATGACAAAACACCTGACTCAAAGAATAAGCAGCTAGATAAAAGTATATTAGAAAAGTTGGCACATGACCCGAGTTATATTTTGCTGTGCCTCAAGTATCTTCAAGCACCTGAACCTTTTTTTGTAATAACTGCTTTTAAAAAGACACCCTAAGTGGCAATATGTATGGGCAGAAAAGTTTTTTCTCTACACCTAGAGATCAAACGAGACCTAGAAGATAATCCTGAAACAGGTTACAGATACTTCTTTCTGATTTTATTTATGAAAGATGTGACACAGTGCTTCCAATGCCAAGCTTTTATGTAACTATTCACACTTCTCTCTTTCTTTTCCCACTCCAAAATTGCAGACCAGCTCCAGGTCCCACATGGCTACATGGAAAGACTCATGTCCAAGTCCACTGTGTCACTCCTCAGCTGTCAAAACCCAGGGGCACAGAGCAAGTCCCTGGGCTCTGGCTCAGAGAGGAGGCCCTTGTGCTACTCAGCGCAGACCCCGCTCTGACCACCTCACAGAGCAGTGCCCACAGCTTTGGACAGGCTTGGCTTGGTTTTAGTGTTACCAAGTGTAGGGAAAGGTATGA
Source organism: Cygnus olor (assembly GCF_009769625.2). Classification (NCBI taxonomy): domain Eukaryota; kingdom Metazoa; phylum Chordata; class Aves; order Anseriformes; family Anatidae; genus Cygnus; species Cygnus olor. Next base: position 57,997,771 of record NC_049169.1, on the reverse strand, counting down.
AAGGACGTATAAATGAAGGGTAGCCATCACAGATTGCAATGAGGTCTGTAATCCAGTATCCTTGACAAGTGTTAAGTATTAAAATACGAGTGTTTCTGCGGGATAATATTAAATATTACTGAAAAATAGCTCCCTTTCATGGGCAGAATAGGTCATCTTGTTGGAGGACTAGAGCTATGCTTAGTTTAGTTAGCAAACTGGATTTCAGTGAAATGAAATTGAAATGCAATCACTTTGTTTTGACATAAGTAATTTACCATATTTTGCTGGTTGTACAATGAGACTGAAGGAAAGGTAGGGTTAGGTGGCAAATACAAGAGCAGCTGCAAGGCTCTCAGTTGAAGGTTGACATTTCAGTGCAAAAGTAACAGTAGAAGCTTAAAATCTGAGAAATATTTAAGATTAAAATACAAGAGGCTGTATTGTTTGAATTCCATGTGTTGCTCCAATAATGTTTAAAACGATCAATGTTGCCTGTGATTAGAGACATAATTTTAAATGGAGCTTTTCAATCACATGAACTTACAGAAATGGGTCAGTTTTACATACTGTAGCTCCGTGACTGTGAGGCGTTGTACAAGAGCCTGTTTGACATGAAAGCACCCGTTTTCCTGCCAGGAACCCACCACGTTGCACAGGCACACACCCGTCTGGGAGAGCGGCTGTGTGGGCACACAAAGCAAGCTGTACGCTGTCATAGCCCAACTGCGCGCTGTGCTTTCAACCCAAATGCCATAACGCAAGTCTGAGTAAGGGAAGGAGGTTTTGGATGTTAATTTTCACTTCAGCCTGTGAAAGAGCAGGGAATATTTGAGGCAAGGCGGCGGGTGAGCAAGAACTTCGTTGCAGAATGCCTGTGTTGAAGCAACTTCTCTGATATTAAAAAAAAATGCTGTAGGTTTTACATTCTTTGCTTCTGTGAGATAGCAGAGCTTTTGGTATACTGCTTTTCCTCGTGCTATAGCCAGTTGAATGTGTTAAAATTGAGTTGAGAAGACAAATGTGCCTCGAGGAGCCGAGTGCTGGGGGTGGCTGCTTCCTGACAGTCGTGAAAGGCCTCGTCAGTGGGCTGGGAGCTGAAGCGCTCCCAAATTTTGTACGGCTAGCCTATTGGCAGGGAACTGAAACAAAGGTCAGAACAAAACTGGTTGGTGCTGGTCTTCACAGCTGGACCTGGGTGCTTTGTGGCCAGGGCTCAGTTCTGCCGCTCGCCTTTGAAGAGCAGCATTTGTGCTCTATGGCACGGTCCCTTTTCGCCAGCTCTTCTCTCCCCAGCAGCAGGCACAGGAGTGCTGGGGCAGAAATGAGTCAGACTTCCCCATAATCTTTTTAACTGACTTCTTAATCTCTCTGTGGTGAAGAGAGTATTTCAAATGCTGAATGTCCAGATCGATTAACACGTGTAATGGGAAAATCTCTGTGGGCTGAGTTGGAGCCCAGCTGCAAGGTTCAGTGCAGTCTTCAAAACCAATGCTTCTTTCTCTGTTGGTTTGTGCTCAAATAAAAGGACAGAATGGTAGAAAATCTGTGGTGAAGTTGGGGGAAATGCAGAAGTACAGCAATTCTTCTCTTGACATGTGCAGTGATAGGTCTTTTGGATTGTATATTAAGTAGATATTTCGGTATCCATGTTAATTTTTGTTGTGAAATGTAAGTAATACAACAGAATTGGATAAATGCTGCTTGTAGCTGGCTGGTTGTTCTGGTGAGTTGTGGGAACTTTCTGCATCAGAATAACGCTGTCCTGTTTATGCTAAATTGCAGTAGATTGTATTTCTATATTATTCCTTTACAATGAAGAATGATCAAATGATGCTTTAGAAGGAAAAAAAAGTGGTTAGGAAGTGGGGAAAAAAAAGGAAAGAATGCACACGTGCATCCACAATATACCAAGTGCTGAAAAAAAGCAAGAAAATGATCTTTGTTGTATCCAGGTCAACCTTGTGTGTGTTATGTTTTAAACAGGGCTAATTACCAATGAAAAAAAATTGTTCTTGCTGTTGTGATAATTTTAAATGTGGGTCATTGTGAGCAGGGTTTGTTGTGGTGACGTTTAATTATACTTTACTTTTGCTCGGCTCTTTGGCTGAAGCAAACAAGGGCTCTGTTCTTTCAGAGAGAAAACAGAAATAAAGCTGACTTGCTAAAGTGACTTGCTTCATTTCAACACCCACACAGAGGTCTCGTCCCTACACACCAGTCCTCAAAAGAAGAAAGCTGTTTCTTAATTTTAAATAAGCAGATTGCATTTTTTTAGACTGTGGTTTGTTAGATCAGAATAGATATAACCATTATATAAGCATTAAACATATATATATATATATATATATATATATATAACCATTAAATCCTAGCAATTAGGACAAATGTTGCTGATGTATGGCATGCTTTGGGGATAATTTATTTCATTTCTGCTCTTGAATCATCCTCTGGTAAGTTTCTTTCCTGCTAGCATATCCACCATTGGTCTATATGTGTACGTTTTCCATTTGATATGCTACAGAATTAAATTATAGAAAATTTACACAAAACGTTTATTATCTGTAATATGTGACAAATAAGGGACTTCTCAGATTGCTACGAGGGTATAAAAGGACAAGTTTTGCTAGGATGAGACACTCCAGATTTCATCCTGTCTTAGCATCCCTAACCATAGCATGTATAAGCATCCCAGAGGAGGAAAAAATCACAAGCATTTCAAAAGAGAAAGTTGGTGTGGCATGCTCAGGAGATTTCCCTTACCACTAGGGAAATGTACCTGTCTAAAACTTTTAAGATGAGCTGTACAGCAGACAGCCTGTCCTGAAAGCATGCGGATTATTCATTCTAGGTGCAGAGGAAGGAAAGAGTGGTGTAAAACTCTTTTTCGTTTGGCAGATTTCCCTTGCTGTATGGTGGGAAAAACAGTTTGTTTATCAGAGTACAGTGAAACAATGCCTTATGCTTAGGCTAGGGGAACACCATAAGTAAGAGTACCTTCAGTTGTTGGGTCTTGATGGGGGATGTCTGGGAGAGTCTTCAGTGTTGAATCCAGGCCCTACAAGCTTGCTTCTTGTGGACAGACAATACTGCTCTGGGATTAATTTATTTCCTTCTCCAAGAAAAAGACAGGAAAGCAACTGCTTATAAGCAAGGAGTGGAGCCTGTCAACTGCACCAAGTCGTCCTCAGTGTTTAAAAATGCTGTGCCCATGGCTTCAAGTCCACTTCGTAGAACCAAGGAAAGTCTGAGCATGCAAGAATGGTTTATAACAGTTTATTTTTGGACACTATCTGTTGAGCTATCTCCCTGTTCTTGTCCTTGGGAAGGGTTGAGTCCAGCTAGTTTAGGGGAGAGAGCTTAGCAACAACGACAGGGTAGGTCTTTGGAACTGCCTGTGATGCTGCCTGGTTTTAGATACATCAAATATACTTTAGATGTTTTCTAGGCATTTTATTTAAATGCAGGCATTTGGAAATTGCAAGTATCTGTATGTAAAACATGAAGCTGGCCTTCCCTAAGAGCAGATTTGTGTTCAGCTGTGTTATATTCTGGCCATGTGAAGTCTTCATTATAGTCAGGCTGCTTGACCTTTCCTTGATAATAGCCATCCTTTGAAATTGCAGGAGAAATTGGAAAGGTTTTAAAAGACTTACCTCCTAAGCACAAGTACTGCAGAATATTTAGTACTTAAAACTTTAAAACTTTAACTTTTCAGGCTATAATTTCTTAATTGCTTTGAGACATAGCATAGTCCTGGTACAGCAAACTCTAATAACATATGATTGCCTTAACTTTTGTTCTGCTACACAACAGTTTATGTTTCCCTGCTGGGTGTTAATTATTTTTTCCTCAGATTTCAGAAGACACTTTGGCAGTCTGATGGGACAGGGCCAAAAATTGCAGTCTCAAGCTGGGAGGTCTATACAAAGGATTGAATTCTGAACCGTAAATTTAAAATTAATTTCATGTAGAAAGACAAATATATTGTGGGTGAACTTCTACTGTAGTCTTTCTAGCAATGATGCCTCTAATTGCAGAAAGTAAATCAGTCTTGGCTGCTGCTAACTGTATGCTTTGTTCATGCTTTGTGACACTCTTAACACAGGCTGCAGTTGAACTAATTATTGCCCAGAAAAAGGAAGCAAATGCTACGTGGAAGACACAGAGCTTGATCCAGAGCTCCTCTTGAACTCAATGGGAGTCTTTCTGTTGATTCTGATGAAATTTTGTATCAGAACACTGATTGGAATTGGAACACCATTTCATCTCTCATAAAAAAACAAAACAAAACACTGATTATTAGAATAGTAACAACAACCTTCATGTTTACACTGTTATCCAGTGTCATGATTTTAAAAAAATCTTATTTCCATTCGGTCATAGAGGACATTAGTTTGATTTCTTTTCTTGTTCTTTTTGTCTTGATGCTCAGGTTTTCGCTGAAAAGAAGATCTTTGTGGACGCTTAAAATAAGAAGCCGCTTATAGCTTTATTTAAGTTTAATAATGCAAAGTTGTTTTGCTTCAGTCTCTTGTATGAATTTTCCCCTTTTTTCATGAAGCATTTGTATTATTAGATGAAATTCCTCAGTTTGTGGTTTGGTTCATTTGCACTTTGATAATTTTTCAGCTAAAGTATTTCTAGGAGACTCACTGATGTTCAGACTGTTGTTTTTCCTTTACATACAGGTACTATTGGATACAATCAAAGAAACAGGATAGATACTCTTATGTATCTTCTAGCCTATCCCCAAAAGCCAATGGTAAAAACAAAAACAATTGAACTGATAGATTTTGAGAAATTGCCTGCTGGACAGAATGCCACAGTTGCTGTCATGAGCTACAGTGGTTACGATATTGAAGATGCTCTCGTCTTAAACAAGGCCTCTTTGGACAGAGGTAAGAACCACCAATTCTTTCCTACTTCTCTACTGTGTGCTCTACTGCGTGCTTTAATCATTTTGTTGTCTCATGGTGTTATCATACAATAAATTTTATTGCTGTTACAAACAGTGCATCTCCAATTAAGAAGTTGAATTCCAAAACTGCTTTGGGTGCTTTTGTTTGTTTTCTGCATGAATAGTGATTGTAATTCCATGGTTGCAACAGTGGGGTGAAGTTGCCAACACGTGAAAAAACTCTTGAGTATGGGTATTAAAAGAACAAATGGCTAGCTTTTGACTTCAAGTCAGAAAGGATAAACGATCCCTTTTTGAAAATGTTTAGCTTATGAAAAATACAAGGTATCGGATAAAATGTTCTGTGGTGCTTGATTTTTAGATGGTTACCTGAGCCTTTCTTCATTACTAACAGGCGTCTCGTCATTATCATCAGTAATGAAAGCAATAGATGAAACGAGATTTCTGAATGCATTCAGGAAAGGAATGGAACATGTGGTATTTTGTGCCATGGTGATCGTGATGCTCTGAGGGCACAGTAACAGTATTGCTCGCTTTCTAAGCGAAAATAATAGTATTGCCCAAAACAAAATCATGTAGTATTTATTCAGAGAGAAGTTCAAAACCAAAAAAACTGTGCAGTGTATTTTAAGTAAAAGTGCCTAAGCACCGGCTGGAAGTAACTAAGTGAAATCCATGTTTGTGCCGCTCTGGCCTGTGTCACTGTCTCCACAGATCTTCAGCGCTTTATGTAAATGCTGCAGGGGGTTAGAGGAGAGTTGCCTGAAAACTTTAGTGTCTCTCCCTTTCTCTCTCCCTCCCCCTAATAAAATCCCTTGAGAGAAGACGTAATGCAGTGAGATCAAATTGGTTGGAGTTTCGGGTGGCCAAAATCAGATTCTTCCCTGACTTTGTTCCCCCCCATACTCCCTTCCTCCTAGTTGCTAGGCAGCAATACTAGTATTCCTAGACATGTATCTTTGGCATTAATGTCTGCTGCATTTAATTTATGCCTCCTTTTCTGAAAACAACAACAGGCATGATTTAAAACTAAACGTTTTCTTTTCTGGTAGACTGGTAACATTTACAGGGAGAGCTGCGGTGATTGTCAGGACTTACTTGGCATATTCTAAAGATATAGATGTACTGTATGTGGCCACAACTATCTTTCAAATAAACTAAGATAATGTAGGGTCATTAGAAAGCCCTGCTTTTATCTGCCTGTAATTCTAAATGTGATGAAAGTGTTAGGTATTGTAGCTAGTTGCTGCACCAGGAGAGAAATTTCCAGAGATGCTACTTTTCTGATTTAAACAAACCAACCCTATTTATATGTAATCATATATATGTGTATATATGTGTATGCGTATGAATTATATGTAATTTAGACTTCTTTCAAACACCAAAAAAAAAAAGTTAGTAATGGAGTGATTATATGAAACCTTCAAGGGGCACATTCCTGGTAAGCTAGCCTGTGTCAACGACAAATATGAGTGAAAGTTCAGGTTTCTTAGAACCACAGAAGGGAAGAGGTGCTGATCTCATCCTGTTAAAATCTCTTCTATGGTGCGGACCACCAAAGATAAGAAAAATGATGTGTGCATGTGTGTGCAGAGGTATAGAAAGGCATTAGTTCAACTTCAGAATTGGACCATAGTCCAGTGTCCTAAAAAAGACAGCATGCATGATGTGTTGTGAGCTACTAGGTATCTTTGTACAATGCTTTGCATGTTCAAGATGATGAATAATCTGACTATTACAAAAGATGTTATATTCTGTAGCTCCGCAAGTGTTTTAGCATTCTTGCTTTGTTGTGATAACATGTTGTAAAAAATTTTTGAATTCCTAGGCAGATGAGTTTGTGTTATATTTTAGGTTTTGGCAGGTGTCTCGTATACAAGAATGCGAAGTGTACACTGAAGCGTTACACAAATCAGACGTTTGATAAAGTAATGGGTCCGATGTTGGATGCAGCTACCCGTAAACCAATCTGGCGTCACGAAATTTTAGATGCTGATGGTATCTGCTCTCCTGGTATGTCGAACTGCATGTTTAGTTGTGGCATGTACAAAGTCTGAAGTAGAAATTAACATTCGGTTAGTGTGTGGTGTACACCTCATTTTATACTTAGTGTAATTTTTTTTCTTGAAGTGGACAACGTTTGAATAGAAAATTAAAGTATAGAAAAATAATAGAAAATTAAAAAATGTTACTTTCCGACGGCAGCATGATGCCAGTCTTTTGTGGCGTTGTTGCTGTATGAACCTAGTGATTTCCTTACAATATTTAATAATATAACATGGCATACTTCCTGGACATGTTCCTTGCAGTTTGTCTTCTAGCATACCTTATTTTAAAGCCTAGAGTGTATTTCTAACATAGGTGGCCAGATATATTTTAATGGTGTTTTCTTTCCTGTCTGTTGTAGGTGAAAAAGTAGAAAACAAGCAAGTCCTTGTGAACAAGTCTATGCCAACTGTGACTCAGACACCTCTGGAAGGAAGCAGTGTGCCTCAGCAGCCACAGTACAAAGATGTGCCAGTGACGTATGTTGCATCATACCTTTATATTTGGGAAGGTGATGTCTAGGAAAGATACCCCTTTACAAGGAACCGCCCTAATTGTATATATATGGAGAGGAATCATTGAGTTGTTTCCAGGGAGAAACCAAGGAAAGAGTGAAGACAGTGGAGCAGGGAGAGGAGTCACATATGGATGAACCAATAGAGAAACAGGAGAGAAGCAGGATGAGTGGGAGGGTAGAGAACGTGTGTGGTTAGTGAGGGTGTGCATCTCCTCCATCCTGGCTCTCACTGAAAAAGGCAAATGCTCAGCCCTTTCTTTGCCAGGCAGGAGGCCAGAAGATAGAGGCCTTCCTATCTCAGAGACTAATGGTCAGCTCATTCTGGCCATTCCAAGGGAGTCAAGAGAGAAAAGTAGTAGTCCTGCCTGACAAGGACATGGACCCAGAGCTCTGAGTTTAGGTGTCATAGTTACTGGAACAACAGACAAAATAATCTCCTAAATAAGTTATTGAAATCTGATATACCCTCATTCTGCAATATGTAGGCAAAAAAGATGATGCCAAAAAGCTGATACCATTTATTTTTATTTTTTTTAACTTTCCTCCCAAAGTCTCTGTATATCCTACCACATAAACTCAGGTAATTCCTGCAAAAGGACTCTCTAGACCTCACCTCTTTTTGTACCCCATACTGTGTTCTGCCTGTGGTTCATTTCTTCAACTGCACATGATATTACGGCAGGATATTATGCCTTTATTTTGTTCTTAAATTTTTTTAGTCTATTCCTTAGGCTCCCTCCTTCAGCTGTAACTCTCTGTTTGGTTCCGTGAAAGCTACGTTTTAGCCAGAAACTTAGCAATACGTAGGTTTGTAACTTGTGTTTGGCTCATAAATGTAAAACTCATGTTCTGTCTTTTTTCGTTAGCTATAAAGGTGCAACTGATTCTTATATTGAAAAAGTAATGATTTCGTCAAATGCAGAGGATGCTTTCTTGATCAAAATGTTGTTGAGGCAAACTAGACGTCCGGAAATTGGAGATAAATTTAGCAGTCGTCATGGGCAGAAAGGTAAGCTACATATTTAATAAAAATGTTGGGTATTCCTACTATACATATTATCGTGCATGTTTCCATTGATTGGTTCAGATCTTTTATGACTGACTACAGTCATCCTGCAAACAAACTGTCCTTCCATGAGCAGTGTTCTCTTTGTCAAGAGAAACATAGAAGACAGTGCTTTAGGTTAGGAGGAGCTCCCTGTAAGTATTCCCTCCAGCACTGTGTGCCCTTTATTTACCACTGGTTGTGCTCTAGTCCCAGGCTCATGGTGGCTTTGAGCATGTTGTGTTGATTCACACTGTGTTCTTGGAGCAGAACCACGGAACTCTATGGGCAAATATGCCCTGGTCGGGCAGCAGAGAGTTGGTCCTTGCACAAAATCTGTATGAAGATCTGAACCAGTGCAATGAAATGGAACTGCGACAAATGTCACCAGTACACAGGCAGTATCCAGCTCTCTTAAATGAAGCTTAAAACTAGAATCATCTCCAGCATATTCAGTGCATGTGTGATTGGAGGGGGTATGAAGAGTAGCTGGTTATAGATGGACCCCAGGCGCAAATGAGAATTCATGTCTGAAGTGCTCCATGCCTGCTGTTCACTTCTTTATTCACATGTGTAGCCTGAAGTCAAGCTTTAAGTCCTTTCTGGATTTCTGAAGCTGTGGAAGTACGTAAGCAGCAGTGGGAATGAGATGGCCAGGCGTAACTGAAGTGGAAGACTGCACCCCTGTCATGAGATGACAGGCTAACCACTGTCATCCTCATGTCTGTAGCCTCTTGGTTTGGTGATCAGGACATCTGCATAGAGCAAACCTGTCAATCAAAAGATGTTCAATGGGTACAAAAGGCAATATTTGATCATAATGTATGCTGTTACATTGCCTCAAATTCTTTGTATTTTCAATGAAGTACAGAACACAGGCTTTCTCAGGTACATCCAGCTCTCTCCAAGACTTTTCCAGTGGTGCAGGTATTTTCCCATAGACCTGTTCTTGAAACTCTCTACGGCTCTTGAAACTCTCTTCTAAAGAAATCCTGCCGTTTTTTCTGCTGTTGTTAAGAAATAGAAACTCTTCTGATAAACACTGGAACGTTTTTCCTGATTATATTTTCAAGATGGCTTTTGATCTAAAAATAGGAAGTAATTACCAATGATTCCCCATGCAATTGGGAAACCAATACCAGTGGAAGGCTTCAAAAAAATAAAGAAGAAACAGTACATTCTTGACTTAAAATCCAGTCATGTTCTCGCACAACAAACATATAGTATAGTTTCTGTAAAATAGGGGGAAGATCATTAGCTTAAGAGGTAAACAAAGAGTTGAGCAGTTGGGGTGGTTCAACTGCCCCATTCCTTCCTTCTCCTTCAGGAAGATTTCCTGTGGAATGTCACCCAAATAATTTTTAAATCTGAGACACAATGAGGATGTGAAATATTGCAGGCAATGACAGAACTGGACAAAAGCCATCAAAAGGAAAGGGAAAATTTCATTTGTTAGCTATTTAAAAATATAGCTAGTATCATCTTTCTCTGACACCAAATCGATGAAGGATCAGTTGTGTCTGAAGAACATAGGCAAAAGTGACACAAGTCATAATACTAACAGTTTAACATTTTCTATTGAGAGAATTTTTAATTAGCCTTGAATTCTCTCATCTTCCGAATGCAGCTAATTACCACTTCAAGTTTAATTTGTGAATGTTAGTTTTAAGCCCATCACAGAGCCATTTAAACCTATGACGAGCTTAAACTGACAAGTACCTTGGTTTAGTAAGAAGGAAAGCAAGCATTTTTCTCTCCTTCCTGTGTTGTCAGTCTTTTCTGTGAAGTATTTTTATTTTTTAGAAGGAACGTGTGAAGATGAGATTTGATTTCATGAAATTGTAGGATAGTTTTAAAGCAATTAAATATGTGCAAAATACAAGGTTGCACGAACCACAGTTCTCAAGTTCTTTTCATGGGCTTTTTCACATATTCCAAATTGATTTGTATTCTAAAGGTATACTCTGTCACTGGGGCAGAAGGAAGTGGAGTAACAGAATTGGAAAGTGGCTGAGATACAACAGATTAAATCTCACAAACCAGCTTTGCTCTTTTGTTACAGAAGAGCCTTTTGCTAAACAGGCATGTAGATTTTGTAGGCCTCTGTAATAATTTAGATCTATGCCACTGCATCTGTATTTGCTACCTTCTTTGTGTCCTCTCCCGTGTCAACACTGTATCAGCAAGGGTCACACTTCCTGGCCTGTCCACTGCACCCTCTTTTCATGCAAGTCTGTGTTTTAAGTACATTTCTTCCAAACTACCTCTAAAGCTTTCAGTTCAAGACCTGTCGACAAAGCATGTGGGGAGGAGGAAAGTTAGGCCATCACGTTGTGTTCTGAGACTCACCAGCAGATGTTTTGCTCTATCTCAATATTCATCTTCAACCAGGATGCTGCAGTAAGATCTCTGGGACTGGGACTGTTCCTTTAGTCTATAAAGCCCTTAAGCTTCTAATGTCTCAGGAATAAACATATACCTACCAGAGAGAACATATCTTAAGCTGCAGGTCTTTGTTTTAACTATATTGCATCATATATTTTCTAGAAGGATAAAGAAACTTTTTTGGTTTGTTATTTTGTTTTTTTAAATCTAGCATTCATCGAGCAAATACACTTTTCAAAGCACAGAAGGCTAGAGGATTGTTAAGCTAAAGAAGCCTCATCTGAGTTCCATACAAACTAAATTATTATATTTCCAGATTTCCTCTTGCTTTGCTACAAGTCACAATGAGGAAAAAGTTGGGCTCCTTTGATGTGAAAAAAAGCAATATATCACTTCTCTGAAAGAACATTTCTCAGTCTCTCATGTGAAAAAGGATTAACACCTCCAACAAAGGTCCTGTAGATCACAGAACTAAGCAGCAATACTGAACAGTATTCCTGAGGAGTGGAAAAACTGTATTTAAGCAAGAGATTGTTTGAACTGGCAAACAGAAGCTTTTTAATAGCTGAAGATCTAAGATAAAGGATTAAACCTTTCTGAAGTATCTGCACTTAAACAACTCTAAAGACAAGGAAGCGAGTTTAAATTCATGAAAGATGGTCTTTGTTTTCCTAAATGAACCATGTTCTCTAGTATCAAAACAAAATCCATTCACAGCATTGTCAACAACATAAACTTCATTACAATACCGTTTCTCTACCAAAGTCTGATCTCACTTACTTTCTATAATTTTTGCTAGTTTGAGCATCTGCCTTGTGCTTGCCTGAATTTATAGTTGAGAACAACTTTGTCCTTTCAGTGGCACTTGTACAGTGCACGTAAGCAGAGCATGTAAACTAAGATGTTCGTTTTAAATTGTTACTTGTGTCGTTCTCCCACCTTACAAGTCAGACCTGGTGCTTTATCTCTAGTAAAACATCGGTGGGTTTGTAGGAATTAAATGGTTGAAGCGGTATTAAAAAGAATTTGCTGTTATTGACTGCAGGAATGTGAGATGATTAGTATTGATTAGGCATCAGGAAAGGTAGGAATTTCTTACCGTATTTTCATCTTCAAAAGTTGAATATGAGGAAATGAGATGTCAGAATGTCATTAAAACTTCTCTCACAGATTTTCCATTTATTTTTGACAAAACTGCTGCTCAGTGTGCTGTCTTAAGAAGAAGACAGCTTTTTTTTTTTTTTAATCTCAAGCAGCAAACAGGTAACCTTCTGACCTTTTCAGTAAATCCTCAACTGAACCTCTGAAATTAGGGTGATTTAGCATTTTATGGCACAGAATAAAAATCTCTAATTCTGTTTCCAAATAGTGTATCCTGAAGACACATTTTATTAAGCTCTTGACTCATTCAGCCATGTGTATTTTGTAAAGTTCCTATGGTTATTGTTTTACAATAGCTGCTTCCAGAAGCATTGTAAGGGTTTCAATTAATCAGCTCTTTGTGTGCTTCAGACTATGCAAATTTATCACATCAGACCATTCAGCAGCTCATGGGAAAGCAGTGTACAAACTGTATTGTCTTCTAGCACCTCCTCTCATTTAGAGTGATGTTTTTAATAAGAAAACTAATCAAGTTTACTTATGCATTATTTATCTGTTAATTTTAATTCTGTTCTTTACCTCTTATGTCAAATGGGATGTAGCAAGTGATATGATAGATCAGTGAATGATTCAATATTGAACAAAGCTTATGTGATGCAGCACTTTTTTCTTCTGAAGTTGTTTTATGCTTACTTAGCCAACGCAGTATGCAATTAGAGAGTTTTGAGGCAGATCTACATTTTTGTTTAACCTTATTAATATTTGACAATCAGCTTGTTACTTGCCCACAGTACGCGGTGCTGTGTTAGAGGTACACCTCTTCTTCATCATGTGACGTAGTCCTATTTCTCGGGAGTATTTCCAAATTCTGTCAAATCCGGTAAATCTCAAATAGACACCTTTGAGTTAGTTTTCGCTCTTTTACCACTCTATCATTAGAATAAACAAACAGGGACGTTTGGTAATGTGCTGCTTTTTGTCTTGCTGATAGGAACCCGTATTACGGCTGCTTCTATTCACTTGGTCTCCTTTGCTCTCTAATGTCCCTCCTGCTGGTAGTAATTAGTTTTCTATATTAGCTTGTTTTGACTTATTTGATTATGTTTTTTTCGTTTGGCATGTGTGTGTATAGAAGGCATCTTACCATAGCTGGTGAAAAACTTTCCCATAGTGTTGTTTTCTCCCTGCCCCCTCCCCGCCGCCCCCCGGCCCCCTCCGTGCTGTTTTACAAGTCTGTCTGGGGAGGTGTTTGTCAGCAAACCGTAAAGGCAACCGTACAAAGGGCACAAATCCTGGAAACGTGAATTTCTCCTGATTAGGAAAAGAAACTCTTAAAGGACCAAAGTGAAGGGGTGAGGGGACCTTTGTGTTCCTGTAGGGCCTGGTGGAGGTGCATGGGTGTTGAGGTGCTGGTGCAGATAGCTGTGAGGACAGAGCCATCGTGCCTGGTCAGAGGGCTGTCACTTACTGGCTGCCATTCAATAGCAGTGGAAAAACACTGCCCACGGCTGTTTTATACTTGCATGTTAAACCATTGTGGACATCTAATTTAAGTTTATTCTAATTTAAACTGTTATCCTTGCAATGAGCTGCCATGTTTATTAAACAATGGTTTTGGTTTTTTTTTTGGTGGAGAGGGAGAGGGCTATCTTAAAAGAATTTGCCAGCATTGTTGCTGATTTTCCCTCTAAGGTGACATTAGGAAATTGACATAGAATGTCTTTTTTTCTAAATTCCAGTTGTTTTTCAATTGAGAAGGAATGAGAGGTAGCAAGCTGCTGGATGTTTTCTTGCTCAAACTTACTTAGTCCACACCCAAAAAAAAGTCTTTGTATTCTGTTTTATCTAGAAGAGTAATTGCAGCCTTTTCTGGTTGTTAATGTTTGATTCTGGCCCTAGACAAGAACTTCAGATTGTATGAGTGAGAGCAGATTCTGGTCCGTCATCATACAGCATTTAGTCTACAGCTGTATTGCTGAATTCTGGGTGCAGCATGTAAAAATGTGTGCAGGGGAAGGAGAAGGAATGAAACCAAATTAGTTTGTATGTCTTGTGTGAAAGCTGGGGAGCAATTTTCCTATGGCATCTAAATCAGTAACAGTCAGGAAAATCTTAAAAACCTGTAGGAAGAGCCACAGAGCAAAGTTTCCTACTAGTTTGTGTCCTGCTTATGAATATTATATTGGGAATATTGGGCAGCTGAGTTGTGAAATACAGTTCATACTTGCACAGGGCAACATTTGGAACTTGAGGCTGTCTTAAATCCTGCCTCTTCTTTTCTCCTTTACTGTTTTATTGGCCAGTTTCAAGTGATAATTCCACTTATAACGGATTAATTCACTTGATCGCTTTTTTTGCAGCTGCTCGGCAATGCAGAACTGGCAGGCTTGCCTTTTACTGCCCTGCTGCAAACCCTGGCTCAACAATCGGGGATGAAAAAGAGTGGCAAATTCAGGAGCTTACAGAGCAGACTTGCAAGTATTAGCTAATCTCTGAAGAGCTTCTGAAGGAAAGTGACTGCAAAAGGAAATCAAGTTTACATTTGAAGCGAGTTGCAGTTACTTGCTTTTAGAAGTAATGTTGTGTACAGGAAGGGTGTCTTCAGCTTTTTTAATAGCTCTCCATGAGAAAGAATGAACTTTCTTAAAACATGGGGGGAGGAATCTGCTCTCTGTTCTGTTCCCTAAATACAGATGGACATGCTGTATAGAGATCTGTTACCTAAACTCAGCACCTTCTTAAAATACAGAAGCTTAGAACTGAGGTTTTATAGCTTTCTCTTTTTTCTTTTTTTTTTTTTCTTACTAAAATAGAAACTTATAAATGGCCTAGCAAGCTTCACATTGCTGGATTCTGTCTAAATATTTTGTTTTTAACTTCTAAGCTCATTATGCTGTCTTTGTGTTAACTTGTATTAAAATCTGTCAGCTATGACTGGTCTCATAACCACAGTCAGCGGACCAGAATAAGTTAATTATTTACTTGTGTCACTAGTGCTCTTCATCTAATGAAATGCACAGCTGTGTTAGATCTGCAGTTGGGTGTGTAGGTCCCATTGTTATACAAGTCAGCGGAGGGTAGAAGCCGCTATGATGGAGAGCCCTCAGTTCTTTCTGCTGTTCTGCCTTTCTGTGTCGATTTCATGGATCTTTTATCATTCACTTTCACACAAAACAAACAACACAGTGGCTGTCTGCTATGGGAACCGGCTTGGCATATAAAAGGTTTTCAGAGCCTAAAGTAATTTTAAGTTAGCTAAGATTTAATTTTTGGCTTACAGGTGCCCTGAAGTCCAGATGCATCCTAATGCTTTCTTAGAAGTAAACGGGAATAAGGCACAATATACGTGCCATAATGTCTACATAATAAAGTATTTATGTATATAATTTTAGGATAAAAAAGCTGTGCACACAAGAGGTGGTGTGTTGGTTTTGTTTTTTTTTTCGTTTTCAGCAAACGATTGCTGCTTGGTGGGGAGGGTTAAAAGGATGTTATTGATTTATCATAATGGAACAATGAAAATTAATTTCAATAGGTTCAAAAACTAAATATGACCCCCATGCCCAGACACTCCAATCCTTTTTTTTTTTCCTACCCCCTTCCCCCATGCTTACCATTCTCATTCTATTAACTACTGTCCCGTACACCTATCCCTGTCTTGCTCGGACAGTGGAAGAGGAGCTCCCTCCTGAGCAGACGCCGATATCCCCCTGTGAAGTGGCTGGTCGGGGGATGCCTTTTTAGGGATGTAACCAGCACCCTCAGTCATCCAGGAGCCCCCTCCGCTCCAAGGCTGTTCCCAAAACGTGCTCTGGCAGTTGCAGCAGGCTGATCTCAAATAGCTTGCAGGCTTTTTCAGTTCTGAGGGCTTCTGGAAGAAATTGTCCAGCTGAAACAGTAGCTTTGCTTCAAAGGAGTGCAGGCTTAAGCAGCTGCATTTTAGCACCTGAATTTGTGTGTTAGATCTCTCGGTCATTTCGAGCTGCAGTATTTTAATCTGCAGAATTCACAGTTTTAAGGGCGAGGAAGGAAAATTTCCTGATGTATGACAGACTATTTTAAATGAGTTTTTGTGCTTCTGTTTAACGTGGCACAAGTAGTTTTAGAGTTTGGCTTTTTGTTTGTTTGTTTTGCTTCCAGTAATCTGGCGAGACTGAAAAAACTTTGATTTTTTTCCAGAAGGTACAATTTGTGTTCGTCGGCTGACAAAACACAAGCAGTCTGAGGAGTGGACTGTACTTGGTAATTTATCGAGAGCAGTCTTTGCTCAGCAAATGAGAGCTACCTGAAAAAATGGTTTTTGTTTTGTTTTTGTTTTTAGTATTTTCCCCTAATCTCCCCTCAGTTGCTGTCAAATCCTGACTTAATTTATTTTTATTAAGTATTAATAAAGAGATTAAGTATTAATAAAGAATATGTTAAAGAGATTTCAAACTGATAATAGAGAAAGTAGAGACCTGCTTTCTTTCCTTTTTTTTTTTTTTTTTCCCCCAGGAACTTACAGTATTAGCTCTAAAAACTGTGTCTCCTTTGAGATATTCCAGACTGATTGGTCAGAAGTTTCTGGTTGCCTCTGAAAACTGTATCTAAAGCTTTCTTCCCTAATTTGCTAGCTCACAAATCACTGGGAGCATTATGTAAGGGTATGCTAATTTTGCCAGTCCTGTCACAAGGGCTCTCTTCTAGCCTGCAGGTTGTGAGCACTGGTCATGGTAATGAATCTGGGTAAAAAGTGATCCATGAGAAAGAGAGGAGGAGGAAAACACTAAAGAAAATCTGGTGATGAGCGTCAGCCCTGCTGGTGGTTTGCTGTTTGTGAATTGAAATGTTTTCTCTTCTGCAGGGGTGTGCGGACTGATTGTTCCTCAAGAGGACATGCCATTCTGCGATACAGGAATCTGTCCAGATATCATAATGAACCCTCATGGCTTCCCATCGCGTATGACGGTTAGTGGCTATGTTGTGATTAAAGAGGCAGTGTTCCCCAATAAAGACAGTAAAGTGGATTAGCCAGAAGAAACAAAAAATTTGAAACACACGGTTGCACTGAGAATATTCTGCAGTCATCATGCCACGTGCTTGCTCTCTTATGAGTATTCAACCATCTGTTTTGCGTATTTTGAAACATCCTGCTGTAAAAAAGTAGGGATGCGGGCTGTTTTGTGCATCATACTCATTTTGTTCAGCATCAAACTAATAGAAAAGCAACCAGGTACCTCAGCTGCACCTTTTCCCTTTGGAAATTTCTTGCTCTCCTTCCCGGTTGGCTATGCTCACTAAGCCAACTGGGGGCAGACTGGGAGGGGAAGGGTGCAGAGGAGTTTCAGCCATAGTTCCCGACCTATGTAACTCCTTACATTACACGCACCTCTCTGGAATTCAGGCAAGGCTCGTACCTGTGTTGCAGAGCCTCGCTAGATAAATCACAGCCTGGCCTTTTATATGGGACCTCCACTGGTTACTTGGTACAGCCTCTGGTCTTTTTGTCTTTGTTAGCTTCTTCTGTTTCCCCTGCTGCACTGTAGCGTGTTAGTCTCTGAGGCTGACTCCCAGTGCAGAAGGCCATGCTGGAGCCTGCTCACTTTTCAGACAAGTGGAAAAAGTGGGGCTGCCTGACTCTGGGCCTTCAAGGGTTCCCATACCCCGTCTGGTTTTCACCCCTTCACACAGGAATAATTCCTGACCTCCTTGGGTTTCTTCCACTCCTTACACTGTGTGCAGTAACTCAGGTTGCCATCTCAGACGCTTTGTGTGGCTAACTAACGCTGTGACTGACCCAGAGATGTTCTAGCCCGTACTGGAGAGCCCGCTGTTAACTCTGCTTTTCCTTGCACAGGTAGGAAAGTTAATTGAACTCCTGGCTGGAAAGGCTGGGGTCCTAGATGGCAGGTTTCACTATGGAACAGCTTTTGGAGGCAGTAAAGTTAAGGATGTGTGTGAAGATCTTATTCGCCATGGTTATAACTACCTAGGGAAGGACTACGTAACATCTGGTATCACCGGGTAAGAATCTGCTGCATAGGTTTAGATGTTTCAGGGGAGCGGGGAAATCCTGTTGAGGCACATCTGAAAAAGCTGCTTATGTCTCAGAGCTCAGGAACTTTCTGTTATTGACAAACTGCTCTGTGAGATGGAAGCAAGAGGCTGAAGAATGGGGCACTTCTTTTTTCTTATAAGCATTCTGTGGCTCCACACTTTAAGAATTATTAGTATTTGCATGGCTCTAATGTGAATGGCTATTGTAGTAGACGTGAAAATCTCCCAACTTCTTCTGCGTGACAAGAAAAGTAAAATCAAGGTTTTCCTTCTGAGAGATTGAAAGAAATTTCAAGTTTTGTTGGCAGCAATTCTTGTATATGCTTGGAATCAGATTAGCATTTTCATATTGTCTTTAATAGTACTGTAAAATATGGATTTGGAAGCAGGTGTCTGTTACTTGGGAATATTTTGTGTGCGCTCTTTTTTCTTTTTTTTCCTCTTTCGATTACACAATGATTCAGTCTGGCATAATACTCTAATCTGCAAACTTCCTGCTGTGCTGATCAGACCAGCTTCTGAGACACAGTTCAAAGAACGTAAGATAGTTTAGGAACAGGAAAAGGCCATATGGCTCCACATGCCTGCCCTTCCAAAATGCATCTTAATCCTACCTTCCTGCTATTTTTATTATTCTCACAGTCCCCTTCTTCTCAAGGAATAAGTTTTGGTCTCTGTTGTAAGTTGTTGGGGTTTCTGTTGTTTTATTTTTAACGCTCTTTATTTTAGTTTTTCCTACCAAATTATTCCGTATGTTTGCCTTTTGTTTCAGACAGATTTTATTCACCTTACCCACTCCATATTTCATAAATTCTTTATGACATATTCCAGCATTTCAAATGTTTTTTGTTAATATATCATGAACGTTTTTTAAACAAATCTGTCTAATCTTGTTTCCTGGGAAGAATAAAATCTTGCTGTAAAAATCCCCTGCCCCTGAACTTTAAACTTTGTACTACTTTATTTAGAGACTTTGCTTTAGATACTTGTATTCTTCCAGGCAAATTTCACATACTTCATCTGTTTTTTATGAAACTTGAAGGTAAATGCGCATGCAAGTTCCAAATATGTGTGCAAATTCCAAATGTCTAATTATATTTTATTATTTGCCTAGATGGGCAGCTTTTGGAATAGCACTGCGTCGTGTCAGTAATGACTAAATGGGAGGTTGTCTCCTGCTTGTTTTTACATTGCGCATATATTTCTAAAAATAAATCAGTGGCAGTGCTGAGTTTCTCTGTTAAATCTAGTTGTTCTTAGGGAGTGCTGAAGGTGGTAGCTGGGAAGTGACTGAGTGCTTTCAGCTGTTTGCTTTCTGATCTTCAGATGCTGATGCTGCTCTTACAGTTGGGGGTATTTTAATGACAGAAGTCTTTAGCCATTAATCCAGCTCATAGAAATGAGTAACACCCTCTGTGCTGCTTACAGATGTTCCCAAGTTGACGCAGGTGCTTAAACGCAGTTCTGAAGAGCCCTTTTACCCTGCTCATCTCAGTCCCCGGTGCCAGCCTGGGCAGAGATTTTTGTCCCATAGGTATGGCTGCTGAGCACGCTGCTGCAGGCTGTGTCTTAAATCACTCTTTGGAGTCTTGCACATTTGCAGTCTTCAGCGGTTGTTGGTGACGCTATCGACACACTCCTGCACAGTCAGGGAGCTCAGGCATCCAGCTGAAACAGGTACCTGCAGGTACAGCAGCGTGTCTGTGCAGCAAGGGGCGAGTTCAGGAGCTTGTTCCTCACTTGTTCCTCGATACAGCGGTACATGGTGCTGGCTGGGTACTGCTCTTCTGTTCAGAAAGGTTACCTGTAGGGTTTTCAGACCAATTGTCGTGGAAGCCCAAATGCGTTTTTCAAGGACTCATGATTCCCAGATTGTTTCAAATTCTACTTGCTCAGGACACACTTCTCTCTCTCTCTTAAGGTAAACGTGTGCTAACTGTGAATGTTGTTCTTTTTTTTTTTTTTTTTAATTCCTTCAGGGAGCCTTTGGAAGCATATATCTATTTTGGCCCCGTGTATTACCAGAAACTAAAGCACATGGTGTTGGATAAAATGCATGCAAGAGCTCGAGGACCCAGAGCAGTGCTCACCAGGTATGGTTACAGGCTAAGTGGGGAATTCTTAGCCTGCAATCGGAAGTGTGCCCAGCTGACTGATGGGTGTAAAACAAAATTTGTTTACCTCCTGATACTTGAAAAAAATGCTATTACCTGTTAATACCTTGTTACGGAGTAAAAGTTCTCACAGCTGACTGTGGTAGAAGGTTGTTTTGAATAGCCAGTGTGCTCTGTGTGGTACAAAACTGAATTTGCTTCTCTGACTCCTGTTAACAGTTGGTGGTAAAAAAAAAACAAAAAAAAAACTGTCTGCTGATTCACAGTGCGTATTCTGGCCCTGTCCTGTCAGCTTGTTCGTATCACAGGTATTTCAGGAGGACTTTCTTTTCTTTAACAGTTGTACTTTTACAAAATCAGGTATGAGTAGAAGGAAGAAATGAATTTTAATATTTCAACATCCTTTGGTACCAAGCAGGTGGCCCATATCTTTACCTGTCAAGGCAAAGCATTGGCCCTAGTGCCACACAAACAGGCATTAGCATAACGTGCGTCCCTGGTACACTGCACTTTGCCTTGCAAAACTTCCATTTAACTCTGAAACTTAATTTAGAGTTGTGTGTGCTGGTCCACAGTTCTAATACAATACTGTGAAGGAGAACAGCACTTTCACACTAATAAATTGCAAAATTTACAGAGACGCCAACAATAGATCTCCATTTTTATTTGCCCAGTTTAAATATATCCTCAGTTCCTTTGGAGTCATGATGACTGCACTGAGCCTGAACTTGGTTTTCTCTCTAACAAAAAGGTTGATGACCATGTCAGTGTCCTCTTGTGTAAATTTTGAGGTCAAGCGGATGTACTCTGGGTAATACATAATATAAGCTCCCGGAGGTGGGCTTACTCTGTCTGTAGCTTTGGGGAATTTGAAGCATTCTGCTTTCATTGGTGTTACTTACCTTTTCTCCTTAAAGGCAGGCCAGCTTTTTGGCTCTTTAGCTCTAAGGCAGACTGCACTCATGTTCTAAATTGCTCCCATTCCTGGCTCACAAGAAATAGTTCAGTGGCACAGTCTTTGCTTTGAGGAGGCTTCTAGTGGATGGCTTAGTTCACCTCTCTCCATCACAGTAGAACTATTAGCTAAATCTTGCCAGACAGCTAATTGCCAGGTAGTCTTGAATATTCTAGCAAAGATTATTCTAAATTTCCTTTGCCAGTCTTTTTGGACCGTCATGTACACCAAATACACATACCTCACCAGTTCCATGGCGGTACTCTTCTTTTTGAGTTGTAAATCGTGTAAATTTATGATCAGTCCCTTTTGTACTGTGTTTGAGATGTAAGCACAAAGTCATGTCTATCCTGCTTTAAGGCTTCCCTGTAATAAGCATGATTTATAGCCTTTTATTTAATTCTTAATTTATTTTTTATGCCTCTTAGTGCCCTGATGCAGTTCTCTTACCCTGCCTGCCTGCACACCAAGTTATCAAGTCAGTCCTCCTAACAGGTGCAGCTTCCACCTGTTGACGCACTGTTACAGAGTGGAGACGCTGCTCTCTGCTGTAGCTGATAAAGAAGTATCTTTCTTGCTTTTCGTTGTGTATTCCCTACGCCTTTAGGCTCTCCAACCTCATGCTTACTCTGGGACAAAATGAAGTTACACAGAATCACAGGATGGTTGAACTTGGAAGGGACCTCCAGAGATCATCTCTGCTATTGCACACTTCCCACAGAAGTAACTACCAATGATTGAAATGGGAGAGAAATGACGAAAAGCTTTTAATTCTTGTCTAAGCTTTCCACCAACCACATTAATAAGAGCAGGTATAGCACAACCATCATTTCCCTATCGCAGCTGCTTGCCAATATGAACCTAAGTGATATTCCCAACTGCGGGGCTGTCTGCCCCATTTTCTGTACTTTGATGCCTTAGTCATGGTATTGGCCCTTCCTATGAAAATAAAAACTCACTGTCTCAGCTAACAGTGCACACAGTTGTTTTATTGGAGCTCCTAGCTCACTCAAATCCCTTGATCAGCCTTCATATTGTGTCCCCAACTTCTCAGCTGTTTAGAGATACTGAATTTAAATGAAACCTAAATCCCAAGTCAAGGTAATACTTGCATGTAAAGATGAAGGTGGTGTGGTGTGATTTTTCCCCCACCCCTTACTTTCTTTGAATTCTTTGTTCCAGTCAGTAGCATCATACTATGTAGCTAAAGCTCTTTATTTGACTTTGAGGAAAGCTAGTGGATGTTCAATTTATACTGCCTCTTGACTAGTCTTTTAGGAATTTTCTTTTTTCTCCTCAACTAATTAAACTTTTGTTATTGCCATCGCCTCTGCTGAGAGAGTCTGCTCTGCCAGCTTTCATATTCACTATTGTTTTATCATCCGTTCCACTTCCTGGAGAGTAGATTGCCTCTAACATTGTTTTTGTTTGGTTGGGTTTTTTTGCTTTTAAAAGTAATCCTGTAACATTTTCCAACGTGGAATTTGGCAGTGATTGTCTTGAAATGCATTTTATTATATAATGAGCGCACCTTTACTGACAGAGCAGAGCTACATTTCCATCTGGAATAAGGCAGAAGACTTGAGTTCCTTGAACATCACTCATTCTGAATATTGCTGTGATTAAAACAAGACTTAGTAGAATTGCAGCACTCTGTCAACAGTCAAAAAATGCCAAGATTTTGCCCTCTGAATTGGTGTTTGCTAAATGAAATGCAAGGCTTAATTTTTTCCCATGCATAGTTAAAAGTGAATTTAAAACAGTTCTGTATGTGGTGTTGCCCAGATGCCCAGTCCTTCAAAATCACTTTACCAGATAAACTGCTTTCAGTTTTCTGATCAATATAAGCCTTTTCCAGGCGTAGTTGTCTTGATGGACGTTGTCAGAGCTGCCACCTGCATGTCCTTTGAACTTATCAGATAAGCCAGTTCCTGTTGTACTGTGAGGCAGTAATGTGGTCCTACTGGTCGGGGTTCCTCTGTGGGGCTGTGGGAGCATGGTATTCCCTCCTCCTGTTGGGCAGTGTTTTTCTAGGTAATATCCCGCTTTTTGGACATCAGCCTTTCTGCCAATTACTGTGTTTGGTTTTCTGTAACAGTTCTGCTGAGACCTACAAGGCGTGCTCTTATTCGTGAGGGTAGACTACATTTCCCTCCACTGGCCACTGAAACAAGGAATAGGGCCATAAAGCTGAACCCACTGTTCTTCCAGAAAATACAGAATTAGCACCAATAAATCCTTAATGTGCTTAAAAACACGGAAGTTAATTGTCTTATGTTTTTTCTAAATGGAACAGTTAAATATTATGAAGACCAATTCACCTGATTATTTTTTTTATTATTTATTTAAAGAATCAGTTCATTTTACTTAGGATTTAGGAGTTTTAAGATCTTTTTATTATTTTTAAATATGAAAAATACCTTTTTCTATGATATTCCCAATCTTATCTTCAAGAGTCTGCTTTGTCTTCAGAATGTTATATTCAGAATAAAGAATGGAAGCAGTTGCCCAGGGCAACAGCTGCAGAGTGCATGTGTAGAGGGGAAGGGGAAACAGAACTGCTCTACAAATACTGTTTTAACATTTTAAACAACCTTTGGTGTGAGGAATTTTCAAACTTAAGTGAGCGGGAAGAAAAATCCAATAGACTTACAGAGCCTAAGATGGCCTCTTTTCAAAGGCCCAATCTCAATATTGAAATTTTTGGTACTTTGGAAAACTACTTTTTGGGGAGTTTTTTTTAATGAGATAATTTTGACATTCAGTGGGAGTTAAACACTTCAAGAGCTTAAGATTCAGGTTGGATATTTTGTTTGCGTGTGTGTGTTTTAGTGGGATTTCAGCCGCCCTAAAAATCTTCACCCTATATGTGTTGGAAGACCCCATAGCGTTATCAACTCTTAAAGGGCTGGAAGCAAAGCCCCATAGTTTCTCAAGAGGTTTTATCATCCTTTAATTGGATTGCAACTTTATTGGAGGGGTCACATTTATAAAGCTCTGTTGGCATTTTATGCTGTGGAACAGCACCTGATGAAAATTTTGAAGGTATGCATTTAACTCCTACTGTAGAAGTCAGCTGGTAGAAGAAACACAGGCACTCTAACACTGCAGCAAATGTCTGTGCCTTTGGACACCTCGACTGCTTTTAAAGTCTGCCTCTGAGCACTTCACAAGAGAAAACTGTGGTCACCACAGGGTTAGTCCTTTAAAACAGCATCTAAACAGTGATGCTGCCATCACCCGAGTGGGGAGGGGGGGGTTAGGGAGTTTAATCAGGATGTAAACAACTTCTATCCAGTCTCCCAGCAGTGGGGAAAAATGGAAGGTTACATGCATGAAAAGGATGATTTGAATTACAAGCAGATTAGTTTTAAAGTTCCACTGTGGTCAGAGTAAAGGAAACTACTTCCCCTAAAAAACAAATACAACTGGCATCTTCAGAAGATCAGTTTGGACTGGTAATTAGCTTTTTGTTGTTGTTGTTGTTACAAAGAATTGTTAGATGTTGAAGGCTTTTATAAATCCTTTTCCCTGAGTTTGCATTATGTTGGCAAAAACTTACTTTCAATATATGTAGTATGCTTAACAAATTTGGTAGATTGAAATAACATAAACTATATATCCTCCAAAAGTTATGGTCCAGATCTGTCATGGTATATTTTGTATGATTTACACTGCTCCAGCTACCAGAAACAGCACACAAACGTTGGGTTTCACTGACTAGTGAAGCCTCTTACGATTGCCAATAACAATTTTTATTCCATTTATTTGCTGTCATGCTTCAGAGAATATACTAAGATTGAAGTATTTAATAAAATGTATGCAATATATTAGTGCTTCAGGAATTTAAGATTGTTTTTGCTTCATAGTACACTCTAATATGTGCAACCTACATACTACTGCATTGTGCTAGCACGGGAGTAGAACTAATGCTGAGCTAAATTTCAGTGTGACAGACAAACATTGAAAGTTCCAACCATGTCCAACCGAAAAAAAAAAAGTTGGTTTAAACAGTAGAAACAATATTGTTAAATAAAAGATTTTACATTGCCTTTTTATCTAAAATTTTTCAGTGTCTATTTATGTTGATTTATTAAAACTTCCCTCTAGCACCAAAAGGATGAGAAGACTTTCCAGACAAGAAACGTGACTTTGCTTTGTGTTGAGGAGCTAGAGAACCAGGAACCTATACAACATGGAAATTAGTTTGTTATCCATCAGACATGAAAAAAAAAAAAAAAGTAGTTAAGTGTTAACTCCAAAAACAAACAAACAAACAAAAGTAGGGTTTTAATATTGAATTAGTAATGTGCACCCTGCAGAAGGGAGTAGTTGATCATGCTGCTTAGTTTTGGTACTCTCTCCAAGATCAAAAATAGTCTTATTTTACAATGTAGTCTTACTTAGCTGTAGTTCAACTGAAACATTAGCTTGTTGAGTCATTCATTAGCTGCTGAATACTGTTTCATTTAGATAGCTACAAAATATAAGGAATGATTAATCGAAAAAAAAAAAATACCAAATCTGAGTCCAGGTATATGGTTGCCAGATCCAGTTGTCTTCTTGGATACCATTCGGTCTCAAGTTTTTGCTTGCTCAGCTGCATCCTGTGTCATAGAGCATTGTGGCCTGACACTGCAGTTGTCACTCACGGAACGATGACGTATCGGCAGTGGAGGAGCAAAGATGAATCACTTTAATCTGAGTAGCATCTGTGAGATCAGCAGCTCTAGTTTGTACAGCGTTGTTGTCTGTTGATACTATATTGTTCCTACAGTAAGAGGACAGGTATTCCTAGAGTGGCAGAATGTGTGTTCTGGAATACTTACCGCATTTTTCAAATATTTATTTCAAAGGCAACCCACTGAAGGTCGATCCCGTGATGGTGGTTTACGTCTTGGAGAGATGGAACGGGATTGTTTGATAGGTTATGGAGCCAGCATGCTCTTACTGGAGAGACTGATGATTTCAAGTGATGCCTTTGAAGTGGATGTTTGTGGGCAATGTGGCTTGCTGGGATACTCTGGCTGGTAAGTTGTCTAACTGCAGTGCCTTTTGCAAATCACAGCGTCCCTTCCTCGCTTCGTGCATATGTGATGCTTCATATGTGTTCACACTTTCAAGAAAGTCCTCAACACGCCTCTCTGTAACAGAACTTTGCCCTTGGCTACGGTGCTTCATACTTTTAAAGTGCTCACAGGCACTGGTTAACAATCTTGTGCACCTTAATCCAAACCAATGTCAAAATGCAAAACGATATTGGAGAATCGATGACAGGAAACAGTTCTTTTTTTATGGTCTGATTGAATTTAGGACAAAAGTGAGTTTGTCGTCAGTGGGATAGGGGTCTCTCTTGTGGAGCATTGGTATTCTCTTCAGCAGCCATCTGTGCTTGCGGGGAAGGTTACCTTCACCCTGTGAGCTGCCCTCCTTCCCCCCTCTGCAGCAGATTAGCAAACCCCTGGAGTAGATTGCTGGTGCTGCTTGTAGTTAGTACTCCCTAACCTGTGCCTGGTGGGGTGAGTTGTGTCCATCTGAGCTGCTCAAGTCACCGTGGTGATTTTGCAGGTGCAAACTGCTCCACCAGCAGTTCAGAGGGGGTGTAACCTCATCAAAATGAGGTGATGAGCAACAGCTGGGACACACAACCTTCCCTGCATTGCCCAGCTGTGCCAGTAGTAAGGAATGCCCAGGCTTGAATTAAGTGGGGCAAGCTCTGTGAAAACAGGTAACCAGGAGTCCCATGACTAAGGGAGGAAAATAAGTCTGTGTTCAAGTTACTTCAGTATTTATGCTGGGGGAAGAGGAGGGAAACTGATTTCCTAAATACCTCAAAATAACATTATTGGAAACTTGCAGCATCTTGGATATCGATATCCAAGGACATATTAGGATCATAATAGGATTAGGCAGAGGAGAGGCAGGATAATGGGCTTTATTTACTTTGGTTTTTGGAGAGTGATATAATGAAGTAGGCGAGTAAGGCATGTTTTAGTTTATAGATGTAGAAGTGACAACTACCCTTTCTTGCCTTGGTCAAATCTTTCTTCTAAAGTGTGTCTGGCCAGAAAGAAAGCACCATGCTTGTTTGCTGATACCAGTAGCAGTTCTGCTCCTTATGGAAGTGCAGAGGTAGGCAAACATGTGAAATGTAGAGGAGAAACAAAGCCTACTCTGTACATGCTTGGCGATATTTAGTTGGACAATATCCTTCTGGCTTTTGTGCAAGAAATATTTTTAGACACTTGTTTTTCTTGAGTGTGTACACACTGTGTAACAAGTGAGCCCTCTTTCTGATCCAGGACTTTTAGAGCTACTGGAGCAGCACAAGAAGCAGTTGAAGGAAGTTGTCTGAAAGGGAGGGCATGCCATAAGTCAAACAAATGACCACTTCTAACTGTGTATACCACTGCCTTAAAAAAAAAAACTGTTATGCAAATGTAGCTCAATTTTTCTTACAAGATCTTGGCTTTTAGAGCAGGCCTTGAAGATTTTCAGAGACCAGATGAAATGAAGGCACCTTGAGGAAAATTGGGAATTTAATCACTAGAAATAGAGTTACATTTTATTTTTAAGGTATTGTTAATCAAAGCATTCCCTATTTTCAAGTTTGTAACAAAGTTTAATAACTTCTTAAGATAACAGTGGAAAAAACTGCTCTCTCGGAGTGAGACATTCTTGCATTCTAGGTCTGTGAAAAACTGATGTGTGAGAGTAAATCAATAAAAGATAGGTTCTGCTAAGTGATACACCAAACCTGCCAGTAGCCAAAGCAAGTGGCCCTATAATGAGCATCACATTAGAAGCCAAGTCATTAAGAGAAACTCAGGACTTCCAAAATGGCCTTTTCAGTGATTCTGCCATTAATAAGACATTGCTGTGAGAAACCTTGTAGAAATGTATTGTTTGGTGGCTAGCTTAAGGGCACTTGTCTTCAGGAAGATAAGCCCTTCCTCCCAGACAATAAGTAGCAGCTGGGTATGTTTTTCTGCGGGATAGTAACAACACATCAGTGTTGGAGCCTGAGCAGGGGAAGGGGGCTGTTGTTGCTGTGACAGAATTTGACCCCATAAAGATACAGTAGAGCCCCACTGTGACAATACCAGTTTATTGCAAATCCTTCCAATTTTGCTGTGGTACAGAGCGCTCGGGCAGGACTTCACTGAATGCCATGAGCTGAATTTCGTCTTTTTTTTTTTTTTTGATGATGGAACGTTATGCTTTTCCCCAGAGTCTGAACATTTTAAAATCTACATGTAGAAAATCTTTATTTCTGATCCAGATTCAACTTTGTCACTGTTGCCTTTTCCTGTCCAGCATAGTATCAATTCTAGGACCAAATGGTCTTTCAAATACTTCAAATTCTGTGGTTTCTGTTTGACAGTAACTTCTGGTTTGTGCATATGGTACCTTGTAACCTTTCTGGGTGATCCCTGTCCAAGTACAAAGCAGGTCCAGAAGGGTCTAGCTTCAAGACTTGGTGTAGTGAGTAGTTCCTGCTCCTCAGCCCTTAGCAGCTGTAAGCAAAAGCCAGACCTCTGCTCATAAACAGAAAAGTTGCAATCATCAAGCTTCTAGGGCTTGCAAGGCTTCCTCTATTGAGTGCAATTGTTTGCTATGTTATCATCAAAAATGGCTTCTGTTTAGGTCACTTTTACCCTCCATAAAAACATAGCTATCACTATCAACTTGGACTAAGGTAATAGTTACAGACCTGTAATTGAGGTCTCTTCTGATTTAAAGGCACTCCAGCTGTAATGTTCCTCCTTTGTAACAGTGTAGAGGACAAGAATGTCTCAGGGAAACACCTAGCTCGGCCTGCTAACCTCTTGCTGTCTATAATCAGGCCTAGGCAAAGCCAAACCAGTTACTGGGAGCAAGCAAAGCTTCATCCTGATCGTGAACTGGAGAAGTGCAATTTTAAGGCTTCTGTACCATTGGTTGTGAAAGCTTACTTGGTTTTCAAGAGGAAAAAAAATGAAATACGCCAAGTATGGAGCATGTGGAGGTCAGGGCAGTCAGTTTTCCAAGAAAATGAGCCGCTTTTGGACATGGTCTTTAAGTACGCCCATGAAAGAGAAGTAGTGGAGTCTGGGAAAAGTAGCTGTGGAAGACTAACAGTGAGTCTCTTAACCAAGAACCTTGTTTAACGTGAACCAGCCTTCTTGGACCTGGCCACACTGACTTTGACAGGCTCAAGGTCAAGTTCACTAGTAACAGAAACAAGTGAGTAAGCATTGGCTTTATTGTAGATGTTGATTCTTAGCGTCATTCTGTACCACAGAAGCATGTAAGAATTTTGCTAATGCTGCTGTAATTGGAACTTCAGACCGTCATGACTTCATGCCAGGAATATAGATATGAAACATACGAGCAGAAGAGCTTTGCCAGACCATCAGGGAAGTGCAGAGTCACTCTGTGTTCCCAAATGCCTGGCTTTCTCAACTCTCCACAGCCAGAAGGTGGAATATGTAAGAGAATGAGGAAACAGAGAGGGGGGGAAACTGATATTTAGATGAAAGATATTTTACTTCCTTTGTGTGTACATGGAATAAGAAATCAAATCATTGAAGGATCTGTTAACATCAATGAATTTGAGTCCCAGTGCTGGAAAGATGGATGAGTGACTGGCATGTCTTTTCCTGATATGGTCAAAGTTGTATCTGCATGACAGAACAAAAAAAGAAAAAAACTCTCCCCCAGAGTTTTAAGATCATTATTTGAGTAAAGAGAGCAAAGAACATATGTTAAAGCAGTTTTAGTGGTTTTCTATCTCAACAAAAGCTCTTTGGCTGTTCATGGAGATGGACATAAGGAGAGACAGCCCTTTTCTGAGTTAGCAATATGAACTGGTTTGAGGCATTTTACAGTGAAACTGTGAATAAGGAGTTAAAAAAAAAAAAAAAAAAAAAACAACCACTAACTGTGACCTTCCTTTCTTCCTGCCTCTTTTTTTGAGTTGTATATAAGATGGAAACTGGACCATTAATCATATTTTCAGAAATACTTTGTTCTGTACACCTCCTTTCCCTCATTACGCAATGCTGAAATTTTTGTTGGCAGTCGTGTGAGTGGTGAAGAAGTAGAAGTGAGTCCCGTAGGATACTAGGCACTATGATTCTTCTCCAAGAAAAGTGCAGGTTTAACCTTAAGCCTCTATTGACCTCAGTCAGATTATTTAAGGGCCTAAAGTTCATGGAATCGTAGAACAGTTTGGGTCGGAAGGGACCCTAAACACCATCTGGTTCCAGTCCCCCTGCCATGAGCAGGGATGCCACCCATGAGATCAGGTTGCTCAGGGCCCCATCCAACCTGGTCTTGAACACCTCAGGGGATGGGGCATCCACAGCTTCTCTGGGCAACCTGTGCCAGCGCCTCACCACCCTCTGAGTGAAGAATTTCCTCCTAACCTCTGATCTAAATCTCCCCTCTTTTAGTTTAAAACCGTTCCTCCTTGTCCTGTCATTATCTGCTCGAGCAAAAAGTTGTTCTCTATCTTCTTTATAAGCCCCCTTTAAGTATTGAAAAGCTGCAGTGAGGTCACCCTGGAGCCTTCTCTTCTTCAGGCTGGATGTTATGCCAGCTCTCTAAGCCTTTCTCCGTAGGAGGGGTGCTCCAGCCCTCTGATCAACCTCGTGGTCCTCCTCTGGAACCGCTCTAACAGCTCCACATCCTCCTTGTGCTTTCAAGTTGTGACTCAGTAAGTGCTAACACGTGTCTCAAGCTCTCAACTCCTTCTAGGACTGATCCCAGTGTCTAAATGCAGGTGGACAAAGAAAATTGTGGACATTGGCAACTGTTCTTTTCTGTAGAGCTTCAATTATGCACAAACTCTGACTTTGTGTGTTTGTTTCCATAGGTGCCACTACTGCAAGTCATCGTGTCACGTGTCTTCTCTGCGGATACCTTATGCCTGTAAACTCTTATTCCAAGAACTGCAGTCAATGAATATCATACCTAGGCTAAAACTAGCTAAGTACAATGAATGAACAAGAAAAAGATGGGAAAAAAAAGTACTTTACATAAATTGAAATTCAGCATATATAACTGGAAGATTTTTTGGTGAACGGGAATAACTGTAAAACCTGAGTGGGCAGAAGGTGGTGGAAGACAGTTGTAGGAAATCTTTCTTGTGTATTCTACCTGTTTTAAGCTGACAGGACACGCTGTCAGTAGAATACTCTAGGAGCAGTTGTGAAAGCCTTGATTAGTCTGAGTGACCAGAACATGTGGGAACAGTGGAATAAGGCACTGATCCAGCACAGCACGTGTATCCCTTTCAAAGATGTAACAACAGTATGCCTGGTTTTGAAAAATGCTTTGTAGGACCAGGGCACGAGCTTGCCTAAGTGTACATCTCATTCGGAGAGGTTAAAAATATGTTTTCCAGACCAGTGGAATATGAAAGGCTAATAAATGTTTTAAATAATAGTGCCTGGATTTGTGTTGATGGTTGTGTGAGGATGGTAACGCCTTCTTATAACGTCTAAATCATTTTGCTATTCCTAAAGCATTTTGTTAAAGCATTAAGTTGTAAGTACTGACAGGCTTAGAGAAATGAAAGAACACTTCTTCAAGAACTTGAAATTTGTCATTTTGAGCAGGATTTCAGCTGAACTTTCCTTTATAAGATCTAAGGGCTGAAGCTAAAGCAGGGGATGAACCAAGAGTTCACTCAGAACAACCCTAACCTCCCATAAGCCCCTACCCAGCAAAGCACAGGGTTAACTTAAGTACAGGAGTAGTCCCCCTGATGTCAGGATGAAGTGTGTGCATGTTCAGGTGCTTCAGCAAAATGCAGCACTCCAGGTCAGAGAGGGGGCAGAACACTGCTTTTGTTCTCAAAGTGCTGAGATGCTCTTTGCCTTGTGTGTGCTGATCCTGAAGCTACTGTTGCAGTCATGTTGCTGCTGTTCTCTTAGCTGGATAAGAAGCACAGATGAGCATCAGGCTGAAAGACTTGCTTTCTAAGCTGCTGACAGAATGCTTAAACTAGTAGTTTTGTTTATTGGGTCACAAACCAAATCTGAAAGGGTAGATTTTACTCTCCATTTTTTCTCAGCAAGACAAAAGACAACACAGCACATTGGACTGGAAAAGCTCTTGAAGCACCTCTACCAAGATCTGAACAGCTCATGGTTATTTACAGAGAGAGAGAACAGAATGATACACACACAGAACAGCCCTTTGCAAACTACTGGAGGAAGAGATTAACCAAAAGCCCCAACCAAATTAACAAACTGCTTTGCTCCCTGAGACTGCCAAACTGAGGCTTGGGTGCACCACCAGAGGGAGTGAGCCTCACAGGCTTCAGCCTGCTGGTGGGGGAAGTTTTGACCTGGATCAAGGAAACTGCTCTGAGGATGTGGTGTTCTTGCTGGCTCATCCTCGCTTAGGCGGTGTCCTCGGTTAGATGGTCTGAGCTAGAGGGCATTAAAGAATGAGCAGCGTGCACAACTCCACCTGCAGAAATTTAACAAGAGATAAAGAGGAGGAGCAAAGGAGCGTGGCCACTTTGTAACCCTGTTGAGAGACCAGGTCTATGCGCAGCCCTGAAGTGGGTAACCCTGCAGATGTTTTATCTCAAGCTGGTGAAAGCAGCTTGGGAATAGTTTTTGGGGTAGATTTTGTGAGGGTGAAGGAAATCCTCTGTGGTACTTGAAGTTTAGGAAGAAAGGGGCAACTTTAGCAGTGGTGGGTCCAGCAGAACTTAGAAACTAGACATGCCTGGGGGTGAGTGAGGGTCATTCGCTATGAATTTTTCTGGTGATGCCTGAATTAGTTTCACTTACATGTTATCGCTGTCTTACATAAGCCTGTGAATACACAGGAGGCTTATACGCATCCAGGTTTGAGCTGAAATTCTAATTTTTACTTCTTGCCTATCTTGAAGAGGCTGTCTGTGTCCCTTCACAAGACACTTGCAAGTAACCTCTTGGCAGTGGAATAAGCATTACAAAATCGGCAGCAAAAACTGAACAAACAGCTACGGATTCCTGGAATATGGTGATCAAAGTGGCGATTCAAGGAAGGAATCCTACTGCAGCCAGGAAAAGCTGTGACGCAGGGACTAATGGAGTAAAATACATCCTCAGAACCCCACAGCTGTCACACAGCTTTCCGCTGGTGAGCCTCATCTTTGCAATCCTTTCAATTATCTTCCTAGCCACCCTCCCCTCCCCCCCTTTTTATACAGTGAATGCCTTCACAAAGAGGTCTCATGCCAGCTAAGGGCTGTACTGCCGTAACTAGACTTCCCCAGATCTACCCTGCCATGAAAGAGAGATTAGCTGAAAGAGAGAGAGTATTCGGAAAAAATTAACTAAATCCTAAGGTGTTAGCACAAGGAGCTGGGAGTAGAAAACCACCATAAAGTTTTTGTTCCATTGCAACTTCTTTATCTTGCTAGTCAGTGCCCAGGACAGGCTTTCTACCAAAATTGCTATTCGACATGAAGATCACTAGCAGTGGTCCCAGCTGAAATGCAGAACACAACCCACTTTCTCAGATAAGCCTGAGGTATGTGCTTCTGCTGGAAGAGATATCTAACTCCATATACTGTAGGTTACCTTTCACTTTGCAGATAAAGAATCTGATGCTATTAAATAGTAGAAGTAGTTTCAGGCCTAGAATTCGGTAATTAAGTCTATTATTTCACTGCAAAACACAGATGTTAATGAAAAGCCTTCAAACACCATCCATGTCTAACTGTACTGTTCTTTGCGAGAAGCAGAATCAAGCCAGGGATGGGCTGCAAGAATGCAACGGGGCAGAACAAAACCCAGGTCTTTTAGCTGTTTCTGGAGCTGTGGG
The DNA here is from genome assembly GCF_009769625.2 of Cygnus olor. Lineage (NCBI taxonomy): Eukaryota > Metazoa > Chordata > Aves > Anseriformes > Anatidae > Cygnus > Cygnus olor. The sequence goes on along the minus strand of NC_049169.1, from coordinate 57,963,859 downwards.
TAAGGTAGATCACTTGTTCAGAATGCAGAAGAACAGCCTCACTTAGTCATTTACATTTAAAAGCTTTTGACTTTTTTTTTTTAAGGTAAATGTTTCCAAACATGGAAACAAGAAAAGAAAACTATAAAGAAAAATGAAAACAGACTGGCCCGTTTGGGGATTCAAAGAGGTTATAATATGAAATATGGGCATACTGGGATTTAATAATTTTAAGATGTAGAAAATAAAAGGGCTACTACTAAGCACCGTTCGTTTTGGTTTTAATGTCCATATCTCGTTAAGAGTTTTGCTTACAAAGAAGCTGCAGTGTGCAGCAAAGAGGGCTTTGAATTCCTTGGACTCCCTAGTTACGTGCTATTTAAAAAAGGAGGAAAATTAGTGAAAAATGTGGACCCATGATGATGAGAAATTACCGTTATGTCACTTCTCAGGGTTTCTTGCTCATAAATAGCAGGTATCTGTGGCTTATAGTAATATGGGAGTAAGTCACAGTTAATCTTCAGTCTTTCTAGGCTTTTATATCATTGTTTAGTGATAACAAGGGGCAAGCAAGTAGTGCTGTACCTCTGAAAATCGGTCTGTAAACCCCTCTCAGAGCACACCTGTAGAGTCTGATAATAAGTATAAATGCCATTGTGCAGCTGCAAAACCAGACTAGAAGGGCTCAAAGCTTACCTGTGCTTCCAAGCCCCAGAACAACCTACCTGAGCTCGCAGCCCTCGCGCAGCGTCCCGCAGGAGCCACGCGGGCTCTCCTCGGCTGTGTCCCCGCACCAGCAGCTCTGGGCCGCGGCACGGAGCTGGCCCCGCGCTGCTGAGGGGCCCCTCCAGCCTCTCTTGGAGCCGAGGATTGTTTTACAGCCCGCTGCTGCTTCAGCGGGGCCACGGGGCACTTGATGAATTCCCTCCTCCGAAGAGGACGTGACTTGCCCAGGGCCACAGAAAGACTGTGCCAGAACTGGGATCAGGACTCTGCAGTCCCCAGGTGCCAGACACGTGCTTGCCTTAAAACTGAGCACTTCATCAAACCGTAAAATCCAGCCAGATGGTGATTCTTTGCTATTATCTGGACCAGTGCTGGGAGGCTTAATGTGTGCAAGGCACAGTGAAGATCTGGATTCCAGTTTCTGTGTCTAAGGCTCAGAAGCCCAGAAAATGGATCCAGGTTTTAGACCTAAGTGCTGCTAGAAGCTTGAGCGTGTCTGAACCCAAGTTCTGACTTTGGTCCATCTTTCTCATGAAAAGTGTCCACCTCAGCCTGGACCCGCCAGTTTCAGCAGGGAAGTTCATTCTTTGGGAAGGGGTAGAGGGGCACAGGAGTCAGGACTGGCCACTTCGTCAACCTTACTCTGGCCTGTGTCCATGGACTTGGTCGGACTCCACTCTTTGGAGTAGCAAAGACTGCTGGAATCAGCCAGTGGAACAGCTTTGCCTCTCAGCAATCATTAAAGATCTCACTGTGAGGACTCAGGAGACAAGCACAGCCTCTTTGCCACAGACACGTATGAGTGTACGTCCCTAGGAACACCAGAACTCTTAAACTCTCTCCAAACCCAGGTCAGAGCCAATACAGAGATTTTTTGCAGCTGGAATTTTTATATGGCTTCATTCCTGTCTCTAAGAAGTCAACAGCAAAGATTCCTGCTGGCTGAGAATGGCTTGGGTTGGAAGGGACCTTAAAGATCATCTAGTAACTCACACGGCCACCCCGCCAGTGGATTGGGGTCTCCGTTCCATCTTCAGAAAAATCCTTCCAGGCTTGTGAGCAGACCATTGCTCTTTGCATCTTGCTGCTGGGGGAAGAAAAACAGCTCTATATTTCTCCTAATTACAGTTTCTCTTTTATTCATTTATTTCCCGAGGCAGGTACCTCTGAGGTGTTTGCAATGACCAAGTATTTTTTCTAATAGCTTCATTTTGCATGTCTTTGTCCTCTCCTCACAGTCAGTACATAAACAGAATGTTAGGTCCAAATTGAAAGCAACTCCCTGCTGCTAACAGCAGTGGCGACTTTGTCTTTTATTGCCATCAGTTTTGGGGAGCTGCTTTACCTATGCATATGGTGTGTGGTAGGTACTGTCCACTCAGACTTAACAAACAGCAAAACATTACGGGCAGAAAAGTAACCACTAAGAAGAAAGTAAATTAATGTGCTAAACAGTAAAGTCCTAGTTTCTTGCTAAAACTGTTTTCTAAGAATGGAAATAGTTTTACCTTTAACTCAGGGTGAATTGAAAACTGAACTTTGCGTTCAAGCCTCACCCAGCCAGTCCCAGGCAGGCACTGAAGGTAATGCTGCATGCTCCAGGCGGATCAAAAGAAACTCATTATCAGCCAGTCATCTAAGAGGATATGACAGCTTCACATCCAGTTGTTCGGCAGTCTGGAATGGTTCTTTTCTGTGTCTGTTGTCTATAATAGCTTTTAGGGCTGGCTCTTCTTCCAACACACAGTACAAATCCTCTGGTAACTAGTACCAGCCACACACAACAAAAGCCAGCTAAATCTGGTGTAAGCTCAGGAATCGATGACTCCTTGCACTTTTCTCATACTAAAGTCAGCAAGAGACTCCCATGCTGAGTCTTCTGGGCAGCAGCCCCAGATGTGGGGGTTCTGGGCTCCTATGGACACTGATACTGCCTGAACGCTCCTATGGCCACAGATACTGCGTGGACCTGTGGGACCAGACGTGTGAATTCCCTTCCTCCAGGCAGGTTGAAGCTGACCAGCGTGAGCAAGAGGTTTTCTCTGGTCCCTTCTGGCAATGCTGGCACTGCAGTTCTCCACAACCCCGAGAACTGGAGCTGAGCAAAATTCCTTTCACAGGCATTCATAAAATATCACTTAAGGTTGACCTACACTCATCTTTGACAAAACTTGGCTTCAGACATCTCTAGAGTTACATCAAGGCAGCTGCAATTAATGTTACTTTTCTTTCAGGCTAAAAAGAAGGTACCCCCTGCCCGGTGCATGTGCAATCCATCATTTGCATGCCTCAGCTCCTCTGCTCGTTTTCTCCCAGATACCTGCATATGTGCCTGCCCTAGCCACTTTCTCTCAGTGCTTGTGTCAATTCAAGCCTTTTGAAGGAATCAGTGCACATGTTTACCTAGGCAGCCTTTTGATCTTCTTCTTCCAGTTCCTGCAGCTGTCAGCATCACACTCCCAAGCACATACATGGAGTTGATTCCGGAAGTCTTCTGTCATCTTTCTCCATATCCTGTCCTTCACCTATGTGTACAGCTTCCTAGGGGGTGTTAATATATGTAAAGTAAAGTTAACATTTCCTGTTCTGATAATAAAGGTAAGTGGGAAAGGTAATCCATTACAAAAAAAAAAAATCCTTCTCTTCTCTTTTTTCTTCCATAGTATTTGCCCGGTAAGTGAAGAGAGAAGAAACAGAGTAATAGAACTGGGAAAGAGGGCAGCAAGAAGTGTTTGTTCATTCTGAGAGGCTGCAGGCTTAGGCAAGTAAGAAAATATGGAACCGCTCACAGACTGCAGTCACTGCTAAAATAATGAATAGTCTCACTGTGCATGTGGCTGCTGCCAGCAATCCTACAGTCTGTGCTGAGATACTCGGGATCCAAAAAGATCCCCATAGCCATCGACCCCAGATCCCTGGTATTGCAGATGACCACATCATATGACTCTTCACAAGCCCCTCACACACGTTACTAAAATTAATGCAGGTTCTCATCCCTGCTAATCCAAGAGAAAACTTCTGTAGGACTTCAGCCTACTGTTAACAGATAACTGTTTATACCCTTTTGTTCCTATTCCAACAGTGTTGTTTTGTTGAAATAGCTCTTACTCCTTGGTATTTACCCCCAAAATATTTATGTTAGAGTCTAAAATTGATGTTTAGAGTCTAGTACCAGTGTAAGGAGCTTCTTATGGCAAAACAAATTTGTGTAGCCGGAGCCTGTTGGTGCAATCAACTGTAGAATGGAGGACAGTCATGGAAACCTGTTTTTGAAATAGCTAAAGTTATCTGGGCTATAAGTTGATGTGAACTGTCATATCTCCACTCTGTGTCTGCTTTGCGAAACCAACAGCCTCTAGGAAAGGCTTTCTGATCCCTTGATGACCCTGTCCTTCTCTCCAAGCACCTGCGCAAGTTCGTATTCTTCTTTAACAAAGGTTTTCCTTTCACAATAGCATCAGAGCCTCTCTCCCCTGCAAATACCTCATCTGATGCACTGTAGAGTTATCCTGTTTATTTTATGGTTTGTAGATGTTCTGCGTAGACAAGAATCTGGAGTGAAAATTCCCGATTGTATAGTTTTTGCATCCTTGCCAAGACCTGCCCTTTACTCTGTATCAAATCAAATCCTGCAGCTGACATTTTTGAAAGAAAGGCTAGTGCCATGCAGTCGTTCCATCTGTAAACTTCCAACTTGCTGCACATTAAGTTAACCAGATTTTCACAGGAGGAGATGCCCCGCACTTTCAGAAGAATGATCTCCTTTATTAAGAGTCACGTGGGATATCCAGAAGCACGAGATGTTTTTATAAAAATGTAAGCGAAACCCAAACAAGTAACAATGAGCCGTGGAAGGACACCAGAGTGATCTGACACACCGAGGAGGGGATTAGGAAAATGGGAAGATGCCAGCATTGACATATTCCACAAGAACGTGAGGATAGGC